>NW_027495342.1:15000-224438 GCF_021521415.1 Bidens hawaiensis | reverse complement strand
CTTTTATTTATATAAATATAGGGAGGTTATTACTAAAGCGTTTTTGACCTATGAATGTAGGAAACTATAAAATTAATGACACTTGTCTTGAGGTAAAGAGTATGTGCGTCTGTATATATATGTGCCATACATAAATAACTACTCACAATATTACGGAACCTATATAAACAATTACGCATAGTATTACGTAATAATTGTTAATAAGTAAGTAATGTATGTAAATAATAATGTATCGTATGTTTATAAGTATGCATGTATATATGCACATTATATTGACTTTTAAGAAATCATTTTTTTAAAATTATATAGCACTACTCTAGTTAAAGTTAAGTAAGTTCTCAATTTTATGGTATACGTATAACATAAATTGTAGTAATATGTTAAATATGTTATAAATTTGCTTGGCAAATTGAATTTTAATAGTCTCAATCTTTAGTAGTTTCCTGATAATAATATCGTCTCAAAATTTTTTTGCCACTATTCTCATCTTTCATCCCTGTTTTTTTCAGATTTTTCTCATTGGATCCTCATTAAAAACTTATTGAACTTCAAACTGATGTTTTAAGGATTTGACCGGAAGGAAGATACGAGCCGATTAATATAAAACTCATCTTGAAACGGTGCTCCAAATTAAACGACTTGATTTATATATTTAAAAGTTTATACACTCGAATTGAATGATCATTTCGTCGTTTGTAGCACCGGTTTGAGGCAAGTTTTACATCAATTGACTCATATCAACCAAAAGCCTTAAAATATCAATTTGGAATTCAAAAAAAAACTTAACAGAGTAATTTCTTTTAACGGGGTCCAATGAAAAAATAAAATATGACGAAAGATGAGACCGGGCGGCAAGAATTTTTTTGAGATGAGGTTATTATCAGTTAACTCAAAAAAAGGTGAGCTTAAAATTTAATTTGCCAATATGTTAAAATCATAATTTGACTGATCAATAGGAGTTTTCTAATTGAAGTTGTAACACTTAAAAGTCTTAAACTGTGTTTTTGGGCCTTTTTGGCAATAATTGTTTAATATGATTTCTAATGATGTAACACTTAAACTTTTAGAGAGGTAAAACAAGTCCCATAAATAAGTTGCATGTGTTAGGTTGATATTTTTGGTTAGACAGGGTCCATGCAAACTTATATGAAGCTTTAGAGTTCATGTGACAAAAAGAATAACAATGTGATGAGAGATTGGCATATATAATTATAGGTGGGTGTGGGGGGTGTGTGACGGTGAAAGAGGAGGTGGTTGATGTTGTAATCTTGTCACAAGCCTGCGTTGGCATTGATTTTGGCATATACGTACTATACTATTTTATGATCATGGGAATTCATCTTCCCATGCAATACCTTATCTCCATATCTCACTTTATAAACAATGAGATCGACTATAACATAGCGAGTACGAAAGAAATCATTCCTTGATCGAAATTAATAAAGTTACGGATCCTATGAGCGACCCATCAAAAAATAGGACCGACCTTATAATTATTATAGCAAAAAACAATCATCTCGGGCTTAGTATATGTCTGATTTTTTCTAAATTTGCATGATTTTCAAAAGTGTGTTTTAAGCATGATTTCGAATATGTTGTATAGTGTGTACAAAATATAATATGTTACAAAATATAACCTTAAAAATATATCAACATTGGTATCTATGTGATTCTGCTCTTTATATTTATAATAATTATTTAAGTATTCAAATTTTGAGTCAAATAATTTTAAATTATAAAATGTATCCTTGCATGTTATGATTTCCCTTTATCTGCACCAAATCGTCTCAAATACAATTCTTTTGTTCTCTTCTAAAGAGGAAAGATAGTATATTATATATGCATGGATCATTTATTGTATATTTAACTGATACACCTTCATAAATATCTTAATTTTAGAACAAAATAGATTATATTAAATTGAGACATGTGTATTACACGGATTTTTTCAATAAAAAACAACACAATAATAATAATTATGCAATGAATAATTTACATGAAAAATCTTAAAATATACAATGAAATTGTTATCTTAATAAAATCACGCTTTAAAATTTTGTTTATAAGTTTATAAAAATCATGCTTTACGTCATCAGTTATAAAATTTTAAAGGTTTTATGTACACTAAAGATATTAGTAACCTAATATACACAACTATTAAAACAAGCTTTATTAATGTATTAAGTAATTTTATTTCCTCTAAATTAAATTTATTTGATCTTTCTCGTATACGTATATGCCTGCACGTACAAAACAAATTTAGTAGATCTAGGTCCTTTGTTGCCAAAAAAACATGATATGCTGATCATGTGGTAGCCTGTCACAAGGATGCATATATGGCTACAAATTTATTTTTTCCAGATGTATACTTTTTCAAAATTTAAAGGCTTAAATTGTGTGTCCATCATGAGTCATGAGACCAGCCATTTTTTGGGTCCTAACATTTTTGGAGATTTGTTTGTCGATTGCAGCAATTATTTTAGGGCTTCCCTAGTGGACCCTTGGTAATATATAAGCCTCAAAACGAACCGAACAAACAAAAAAAGGGGCATGTTCGTGTCCGTTTATTAAATTTTAATCGAAAACAAGATATAATCGAACAAATGTTTGTGTTTACGTTTTTTCACTAAGGAAACCGGCTATGTTCATGTTCGTTAATTTACAAACCTAAACGAACATTTCACAAACTTACATAAACACAGACGAAAAAAAAAACCTTAAATAAACACAAATGAACATAATTGACCAAGCATAACCAAATACACACACACACACACAATTTAAACGAGCCCCTTTTATGGTTACATTTATATAACTATAACTGCTTACGTATTAATTAAAATCTAAGGGAACATAACGAACAAATATAAACAGAGGTAATTAAATAAACAAACATAAACAGACATTCATGAATATAAATAAATGAACAAAACCTATGTTCGTTCGTTTAGGTAAATGAACAAATAATTTTTTTTCATATTTGTTCATTTATTAAATAAACTAACTTAAATGAGTTTATTGCCGAACTGTTCATGAAGGATTGGTTCCTTTGCAGGCCTAATAATATAGTTTAATTATAAAACTAATTTATAGTTTTTCTAATTATAAATTTTACAAAGATAACGGTTAATTTAACTATATACCAGGATATACTAGACTTGCACTGGTACACCACCCTGTCAATTTGTTTGACAAAGCTTTGGTGTGTATGGAAGACACAAAATTCGGTGGAATTCGAAAGGTATCTGGCCTGCTTATATTATGTGGTTGGGGAAATCAAAGCGTTAAGCTTTCTATGGGTTTGGGTTTGCTTGTTCGGAATCAATAGATAGAAACGTTTGGCCATATCGTGGGATATAAGGTGGTGTGATTTTGACTTTGGAAATATTGTAAGACTTTAATATTTACTCTTGTTTTTTTTTTTTTTTTGGGGGGGGGGGGGGGGATGTAACATTTAAATACCTTTATTGATCCAAGTCTCAAGTCTCAACTCAATATTATCAGTTATCGAACGAACCGGGTTACACACCTATGATATTTATGATCATTTGTGTAGTTTGCCTTCAAGTCACGTGATGGGCATATGCAACACAACTAGCAAAGAATTCAATCATCCATATAGCCCATATAGGTTTTATTTGCTTGTCATTCCTATTTGCAAATCTATCATTTTTCTTGCATCATTTGATCAGTTTACTATAACTCCAATCTTCTTTAACTCATCTTCTAACACTTATTCATCATACCCAACTGATCACTATGAAGATCACCTTCACTCCCACCAGTTCTTGTCCCCTATATCTCGATCTCTTCGTCGTCTTCTGAATCGCTCACAACACGTATGTTCTTGAACTCAAATAATCAAAATGGGATCTTCAATAGAGATTTAGAGTCTCCACAATATCAACACGAGGTATGTGAACTTGATCGATCATGCGTAATACTTCAGTATAGAACTATTGATCAACTATTTATAGCGGTATAGTGACGATAATTACAAAGAAAAGTAATTATTAGATCAAATATTCTAATTATGTTAATTATATAATAATAAGTTGTGAATATTTTTTAATATATAGATGGATAAAAAAGAGTTCATCTTGATTCTTGATGCTCTTTGATGGCATATCAAGATTTTGTTTTGAAATGATCATATAATTTAAGGTTTGATGGTTGATCACTGTCTCTTGATCATTTGTAGGGTGATAATTTTGGATCACAAGCATACAATGATCATGGAATTGAGAATGATATGAATACTAATCTACATCAAGTGAAGTGGATGTCTTCCAAGATGAGGGTGATGCTTAAAATGAAGAAATCTGATCATCCATTGAATCTAAACACCCATAGTTCCACTAGTACCGAAATAGCGAAGCTCGAAGAACATAAACTATCGTCTTCACCAATGGAAGAAACCGACAATTCAAGCAATATTACTTCCTCAAACAACATACCAATTAGGGTTTGTTCGGATTGCAACACTACTAAGACGCCTCTATGGCGAAGCGGACCTAGAGGTCCTAAGTTATATACCATTTTCCTTTTAATATCCTGATATTCAAACTAAATATAGATTAGTAACTAACAAAACAAACTTATAGGTAAATAATAATAACTGTAATAGATAATAAACTCTGCTAATATATAAGGCATATAAAATAATCGTAATTTTTTTGTGATCTCACAAATCACTATTTTTACGTGTAGTCACTTTGCAATGCTTGTGGAATCAGACAAAGGAAGGCAAGAAGAGTGTTGGCTGTCGCTGCGGCAGCAGCAGCAGCAACAGAAAAAGGCAATAGCTCTATTTTCAATGATCAGTTCACCGCACCAATCAAGGTTATGAAAACTCAACACAAAAATATTAAAAAACCAAATAAAGTGCATGCTACAAAGTACAAGAAAAGGCAATACTCCAAGCAAATTATCACCACTACCACTACCACTACCACTACTACTACCATTCCATCACCACCACCGTCACCACCAGCGTCTTCACCCGTAAGAAAGAATTGTGTGGAGGAGTTTCTTGTAAGCCTAAGCAAGAAGTACTTGACACTTTATAACCATGTGTTGCCACAAGATGAAAGAGAAGCTGCAATCCTACTAATGGCACTCTCTTGTGGCTATAGCTCATGAAACCTAAAAAAAATATTCAATATTTTTTTCGATTTCCAGGCGAGTTATATCAATTTAAACATATGTGTCGATGTGTTACGTACTTCAAATTTTCATTTCCATTCGCTAACGATTAGTGATCACGAGGCCGGTTAATTAAATTATGTTTTATGAGTAGTTATATGCTTGTATAAGAATAATTGGATACATGATGAACATGCTATCAATAATATTAGTATTGCATGCCAAGTATTTTTTGTTACTGAAAGTACAACAATCTATGAATCTGCAATGATTTAATTTACAGTTGCAGAAAAAGATGGAAGGTGAAAGAGATTATTCAGACAATAGAAATTTGTGAATGGCCAGCACCCATGGACAGGGGCGGACCCACATAGTGTGGATCGGGGTCCCGGGACACCAATGTTTTTTAAAAATTTATTAGAAGCGGTATATTAAATTTTTTGAGGACCCCATAAGATTTAATACTTGGAACCCATACTATTAATGTTGATGTGGTCTGGTGGAAAGTCCCTTGTTTTATCTTTGAAAGGTCATGGGTTCAAGTCTTACAAGGCTCAGTTTTTGGTTTTTTGTGTTAATTTTTAGTGTTAATCAATCATTTGATTGCTAATGTTGCAATGATAACTTTGGAAACATTCAAACACCTCTAAAATACATATCATTGTTTTCAACTTTATGCATGGTTTTCTTTAGAAACATTCAAATACTTTAAAATATAAGTTTTATTTTTCACTAGTTTAAGTTAATGGTTTTCAACACATGCTTATGAAAGGGTGGATCTAGGTTCTATCTCAAAAATGTTTAAGAAAGGGAAAACAAAGTGTTTATGTGTCAACCCGACCCATTTTGACCCGTTCAGGTAGTGATGATTGAAAAGAAAGTTTTATTATGATATTGTTTTTTATTATGTTCTTCGCCTCGACCCGACCTGAACAACGACCGACCCGAAAAATTTGAACACCGAAAATATGGGACCCCATTGGCAAAAAATCCTGGGTCCGCCACTGCCCATGGATACGTTAATGTCACTAACACAAACAAAAAAAAAGTAATAAATGAAAAGCAAATTTGCAGAAAATAGTAATAATAATAATAATAATAATAATAATAATAATATTAAAAAAAGGTTTATATATAAAAGCCTAATCTAGTATGGGTTAATATTTATTTAAATATGTGTTTTGAGTTGTTTCAAAGTGGTACAGAGGAATTTGATTATTATTATTGACTGATGTATTCTATATTTTGATTACATACTACCAAAAGTATAAAAGAAGGATATTTAAATACAATTGAAGGTTTGACCCTTAACAAAGGAAATAAAAAATAAAAGGAATATGCTATTCCTTGATTGTAGCCCAGCAACGGTTGGAAGCAAGCTGTCAATATATGTCAATATATGTTGAGATCTTTTAAATGGGGAAATGATGGAAACTGATCCCTTGCAATATTCCTTTAATTATTTTGTTACAATTTCTAACAGTCCCCCTCAAGTTGAGTAGTCGGATCTCCAATCCTCAACTTGCCAAGACAATTGTTGAATATTCTTCCATTGACGGCTTTGGTTAAAATGTCTGCAAGTTGGTCTTCTGATCGGACAAATGGAAGTTCTGTAATCCCCGCTTCAAGTTTTTCTTTGATGATGTTTCTATCGACCTCCACATGCTTTGTACGATCGTGTTGAACAAGATTTTTGAAATTTGTATTGCGGCTTTGTTGTCACACATGATTCTACTAGCTTCGGTTTGAAGAAACCCGATTTCTGTCATAAGTTTACGTATCCATAGAACCTCTGCCACACCCCGTGCAATTCCTCAGAATTCCGCTTCGGCACTAGATAATGCAACGACCTTCTGTTTTTTGCTTCTCCATGTAACTAAATTTCCACCAACCAGAGTGAAATAACCCGATGTTGATCTTGCATCATCTTTGTCTCCTTCCCAGTCTGCATCGGTATATAATTGAATTTTTAGGTGTTTATTTGGTTGGAAGAGAACCCCATGGCCTGTTGTCCCTTTGAGATATTTGATAATTCGTCATACTGCTTCCATGTGAGTGTCTTGAGGTTGATGCATAAACTTGCTATCTACCCCCACTGCGTATGCGATGTCTGGACGAGTATGCGAAAGGTATATTAATTTTCCTACCAAACGTCGGTATCTTTCTTTGTCTGCTAGTTTCCCTCCTTCTTCCATGTGGAGTTTATGATTAACCACCATTGGCGTATCAGCCAGTTTGCAGTCTATCATACCTGTCTCTGCTAAAAGGTCAAGAATATATTTTTTTTGACATATAAAAATACCCCTTTTAGATCTTAGTACTTCAATTCCAATAAAGTATTTAAGCCTTCCTAGGTCCTTCATTTCAAATTCTTTAAACAAGTTTACCTTCAACTTCTTCATTTCTTAATCATCGTTCCCTGTAATGATCATGTCATCAACATATATTATTAAACAAGTTATAAAGGTTACCTCTGTTTTTAAGGAAGAGCGTATGGTTAGAATTGCTTTGTCGAAATCTATATCCCTTCATTGCTAGGGTGAATCTGCTGAACCAGGCTCTAGGAGATTGTTTCAGCCCATAGATAGTTTTTTTTAAACGACAGACTTTTTTTTCTTTAAAGTTTTCTGTGAACCTGGATGGAGCTTCCATATATATTTCTTCTTTTAATTCTCCATGAATAAAGGCATTCTTAACATCAAATTGATGAAGAGGCCATCATTCATTTGCAGCTAACGAGAAAAGGACCCTAATTGTGTCAATCTTGGCTACCGGAGAGAATGTTTCTTGGTAGTCAATCCCATACGTTTGAGTATAGCCTTTAGCCACCAACCGTGCTTTGTATCTTTCAATGGTTCCATCGGGTTTATGTTTGATCGTGAAGACCCATCGACAACCTACGGGTTTCTTTTCTATGGGGCGGTCACATACTTCCCAAGTATTATTTTGAATAAGAGCTCTCATTTCTGTTTCCATAGCCTCCTTCCAGTTCTTTGATCCTAAGGCTTGTTCCACAGAGTTTGGAATTTCTTCAGCGTATAAAGAAACATTGAAGGCTTTGGCTTCTTTAGATAGATTCCCTTCAGCTATGTTTGCCATTGGATACCTCGAAGATTTAGATTTTTTTTCTGGTGAGTAACGTCTTGCCGGAATTCCTCTGTTAACTCTTGATGGAAGAACATATCTCTCGGTGGTTTCTTCTTGTATCGGTTCTTCTTGTTCTACCTGCACTGTTTGTTCTAATTCTATTTCATGGTTGTTAGTGATATTTTCATGAGAACTATCATCTGTTATATTTTCAGAATTTTGATATTGTATATTTTCAGAGTTTTGGGAATCACTTACTTCAGGCGTTAGGTCGGGAGAGTTTGGGATTGTAGCACTTGGTACTCCAGATTGGTGTGGGGTTGGTGACTCATCTTGGGTACTGTGATTGACTTCTTTTGAGGATGTGGCCCATTTTGGAACAACTCAGTGTGTCATGTTCTTTCTCCCCCTCACCACTGAGTTGGGGTGTATAAAAAAATTCAGTTTCAAGAAAGTCGCAATTCATAGTGGTGTACATATGGCGTGTTGTTGGATTATAGCACCGATATCCTTTTTGGTTGACACCATAGCCTACGAAAACACATTTTTCAGCACATGGATTGAGTTTGGTTCGACTGTTTTTTGGTATGTGGACAAAGACAGAACATCCAAATATTTGTGGTTTTAATGTTAGGGTAGGTGGAAGTTTGGTAAAATCTGAAAGGACTTGAAGAGGTGTTTTGAGGTCAAGGGCTTTTGTTGGTAGCCGATTGATAAGATATGTGGCAGTAGCGAGAGCTTCGTGCCAGAAAGATTTAGGAACTTGGGATTCGATCAGGAGAGCCCGAGTTATTTCTAAGAGGATACGGTTTTTCCGTTCGACAGTGCCGTTTTGTTCTGGCGTATGAGAGCACGGCGTTTGATGAATTATTCCTTTTCTTTGGCAAAAAAGTTTCATTGAATCGTTTACATATTCCCCACCATTATCAGACCGAAGAACTTGAATATCGGTTTTATATTGTGTTTGTATCATGGCATAAAATATAATAAATTTATCAAAAACTTCATATTTATTTTTTAGAAAGTAAATCCATGTCATACGAGTGCAATCATCGACAAAGAGAACAAAATAACGAAAGTTTTGTCCTCCAACAACTTTTGCCGGACCCCATACATCCGAATGGATAAGTGAAAAAGGTAAACTCACTTTTGTGTTATTTGGTTTAAAAGTATGTCTATGACTTTTGGCCAAGACACAAGTTTCACAATTTAGTGTTCCATTAACAGGAAAAAGTTTCGGAAATAAAATATGCAAATAACTATTGGACGAATGTCCTAATCTCCTGTGCCATAACCAGGCCTCTCTATCTATAGTTCCATGAGCCAAACACACAGTACCATGTTGAGTCACTTCTTCCACATAGTATAATCCTTGACGTTCAGTGCCACGCCCAATAATCGCCCCTGTCCTGATATCCTGTAAGATACAGAAGGTCGGGTGCATTAAAACTGTGCAGTTTAATTCTTTTGTCACATGACTAATGGACAACAATTTATGTGACAAAGAAGGAATGTAAAGACAATTTGACAGTTTCAATGTGGGCGATATTTCAATAGTTCCCGCTCCCTTTACAGGAACTATTCCCCCATTAGCGGTTTTTATGTGGTCAACTTTAGGTTTAGAATTTGAAATAATATCAGATAGCTCAAATGTCATGGTGTCGGTTGCACCACAGTCAAAAATCCATGATTTATTTAATTTTTCATATTTTCCAGCCATATTAACTTCTCCCGTATTCTTATCTTGGTTGTTTTTGTAAATACCAAAATCTTGAGGGTCTTTCGAGGTAAAATCAGTAAAATTTTGACCCATATCACAAAAATGAGATTCGTTTAACTCATTATTTAAAATATTTGTTTCTTTAAGATTGTTATTAATTGTAACAGATTCTTTTACGTCATTATTAAAACTCTTTAATTCTTCAAAAGGTTTATTAAGTATAACAAAATTTTGATGTTTTTTTATTGGAATTAATGGTTTTTTCATGGACGTAATCTAACAATTTTCAAACCGTGGGGTTAACAAAACTATAATCACAAATACAAGGGTTTGAGAATTGAGACTGTTTTTTAGGATATTGGCTATTTGAAGAGTAAGATCATCGGAGTTTAAGCCGCCGTCTGATTCAGACATGGTGGCTTGTTATTTGGGTGATTGAAAAGTAAAAGATGAGTAAGAACAATGATATGATCCAAGGATCATACACGCTTTGATACCATGTTTCAAAGTGGTACAGAGGAATTTGATTATTATTATTGACTGATGTATGCTATATTTTGGTTACATACTACCAAAAGTATAAAAGAAGGATATTTAAATACAATTGAAGGTTTGACCCTTAACAAAGGAAATACAAAATAAAAGGAATATGCTATTCCTTGATTGTAGCCCAGCAACGATTGGAGTCAATATATGTTGAGATCTTTTAAATGGGGAAATGATGGAAATTGATCCCTTGCAATATTCCTTTAATTATTTTGTTACAATTTCTAACATGAGTCTATATAGGTTTATGAACGACTTTTATAAATAAGGTTTTATGTAATTGTTTTTTTTTTGTGTCGAATAATAAAAGTTTTATTGTGTTCGATCTAGGCCCTGATTTCCAACATGTGTTTCTTTTAAAAGTAGTATTAAGAGTTTTATTTTAATCTAAGCTATAATTAACTAACATACAAGCGCATGACCTTTTCTTTCGTTAACAAAAAAATTCTTTTAAGCGAAAGAATAAAAAATTGTACGTTTTGGTGTATGATATCTTCATTGCATTAACAATCAGATCTAATGTTAAAGAAGTTAGACGCAACAAGTAATTTAAATAAATATAACATATAAACATACATAGTCTAATAGTCCTCGTGATGTGAACAATAGTTTAACGATGTGTAGACAAGATCGGAATTTGATTGTCATTGGAGACATGAAGTTCCCGAACATCACCGACTAGTACCCTCTCTCAAACAAAGTGTATGCCAATTACAACGTGTTAAGTATGTTGATGTTGAACTGAATTTTCATATGCATCCGCGCACTGGATCATACATACAATAGCTAGAAATTTACCTATCAGAGTCAAATCATTCCCCACCTCCACCCACATAAAAAAACCGGTGTCGAAATAGTTGTTAATTTAGTTGATTTGGAGGTGTTATTTTAGACCAAGAGTTACATTGCCTTTAAGATATTAGAGAATTTGTTTGTGAAACTTAAAATGTGGTCCATTAGGAGGGTGCACGAGAAGACAAACATTGTTAACAACATATGAAATATTCAGGTAAGTGAATGTGAGATATTGTAAAGCGGTTAAGGATTCGATAACGAGAGCCATAGACATAGGGGAGCCAGCAGTGACTTGTGTGATGGTTTACAATTAGATGGTGGTGTGTTCGAGGATGTTTGTAGCATATGAGCTGTTAGACATAAATGGTCATTTGCTTTATGTACAACATTTGTCTTATCAAAGGATTGTGCCCGTCAAGAGGTTGGTGCATCGGAATCCCCTATAGTCTAGAGGGTAATCAAATACAAGATATTTAGAAACCAGATGATGCTAAACAAGCTAAAGATACAACAAATAATTTAATTGAAATATATCATAATTATATATATAGTCTAATAAATAAAAATAATCAAATAATGAAAATGAAGTGGCTAATTGTATTCAATATAAACATAAGTTCCATGTATGTTGCTTTAGCATCCATTTCATGTTTGTAACATAAATTACATAATAACATTTAATCTTGGATTATGGGCCGGGCTTATAAAGTTCAGTATACTAGGAAACTGGGCCGTAGTATGTCTGTTTATTTCAAAAATAAAAAATATTATAAGAGCAAAAAGGTAGTGTTGAGAGTGGGATTTGAACCCACGCCCTTTCGGACCAGAACCTTAATCTGGCGCCTTAGACCAACTCGGCCATCTCAACTTGATGCAATAAATGTAAAAAACAATATTCAAGTACTAATGAAACAATATGTTTCTTAATCATTTTACAATATAAAGAAATAAATAGAATTTTTTATATTACACTCAATCAGTCAATTGTACATAACATCTTTAAATTGGACTATATACATCTATACATTAAATTGATTCAACTATATTATTATTTTCACAAGACAAAAGGAGAAGTTTGTTTTAAATTTACGTTAAAGACCTTGGATGCGCTAAATATATGATTTAAGTAGTTGAAATAAAATAATAAAATCGTTTAGTATATAAAGGAAGCGATGCCTTAATAAGTTGTTTGAAGTTTCTACAATATGATTATCACTTATGTGGATGTTTATAAGTTGTTTATAATAGTGAGAATATAGAGACGACACGTGACATAAGTGATCTTTTATTTATTATAAATTATAAATAAATGCAAGCAGACCAAACTGGGTTAAACCCGACCAACTTGAGCTCAAAAAACATATAAAACAAAGCTCATAGACCTACCCTATAAGACTATAACTTAGTGTAGGGTTACAGTCTTATCTGGATTCGATCGTGTCAGGAAACAGAGGTGTTAGGATTTTTTTTTCTTTGAAGTATTTTTTTTCTATTTATTTTGACATTGTAAGTCGCGGAATCAGAACTTATTTATCAGAGGTCATCATACGACTCTTCTTTAACGGCTACAACGAGAGGATCCAAATTATGTTTTTCAAAAGGGTAGAAATGAACTAAGTTTATATTTGAAGGGCTGTAGTGTAAATATAGTTCTATATAACTTAGGGATTCAATCATGTTAGATGACGTCATCCATTGTTGTTATTCTTAGGTAAATAGTGATTTATAATTATCAAGATTCAACATTTATGTTAGTATGTATTAAACTGTGTTGAATGTTGATGTTGAATGCTTATTTGTTTTTATGCACATCACCTGTTTGTTGAAATGCCTGACTGACACAAATGACCTTATAATGTATCACTTGTTTGTAAGACTGGCAAATGGGTCGGTTCAGGTGGGTACGTGCCACGGGTCAAAACAAGTTCGGGTCAGAACATAGAACATGTTATTGTCAGAACGGGTTAGAAAATGGTTATTTTGGCTCGGGTCAGAACAAGTTGGTTTAAAAGATGTTTTTTCCTTGAAATTAATGTATATTTCAGCTTTGCTTCTGGTTTTCGGCATTGGTTACGCGCGAGGCTTATCTTACGCGAACCATCATCCTTATGTATGGTGTACTCATTTTACGCACTGAGGTGTGAGTAGTTTAAATACGATGTAGATCAGAATCCCCATATTGTTTTCATTAATATTTCCTGAAAACTGTTTATATGCTACTCGGATTGATGTGTACGCATCTTCTATGCCTGAGTTGTTCTTACTGATTGGGATAGGTAAGAGTGGAGGATGGACCGGAGAGTTTACCAAACACCATAGAACGTCCTATACGTTGAAAGGTGTTATTATTTTTGTTATCGTTTCATACTAAGTAAATAATTAACTTAAATTGTACGAAACATTTTAAGAAAAAAATATAACACCTCTCTGCACGTAGGACATATTGTGGAGCTTAGCATTCTCTCTTGTTTATTCTTTAGTCTTACCAATCCAGATTGGCAAGAATACTTAGGCATTGAACATGCGCATATGTAAATTTCAGTGGCATATAACCCGTTTTCTTGCGAATTTATATTGAAAACAATAAAGAAACTCTGATTTTAAGTTCATTTAAACACAACATGAATTTTTAAAAGAACTGAATAAACCGACTTGTTTGGTATGGACTGTTTATATCAGTAAGGTTCAAACCGAATAAGAATTTGGCCCGGTTTTCAACCAAGTTCATCCCACTAAGTTTGTTGACTGTAACCAAAACATCCCAAAAAAATACTAATGCAAGATTTGAGCTGTATTTCTGATTTTGTACATGTATATTTATCGTTCTTTTGATCGCTTCTTTTCAATGATTTCTATAGTTTAACCTGATTGGTTTTCCAATATTAACTATGACCATTTTACGCTTTTGGCTATGTAACATTGTAACATGTCCTAGAATTCAGGAGTCTTGTTCAAGTTTGAGAATGACAACCTATTTTTGGAGAAAATATGCTGATTATTTACACACCAAATGGGAGAAAGAGGGCCTTTGGACCATGGTTGACCCATTTAAACGCCCAAAGTCGTTTATCTTAGCTGATATATTTAGAGGATATATATTATTTGTATAGATAGTCATTATCATTGTATGGTGATTATGTTTCCTAATTAGAGGTAGGTTATGATTGTATTCTCTTCCTATATAAAGGGATTGTTATTATCAATAATGAAACACAGAAAATCATTCACCATAAACTCTTTTATTGTCACGTCACTGACAATCAAGGTATGATTCATCACCCTGACTTATTTCCTGTTAACACTAAACTTTTAGCCGGCAACGGACAGTACTTACCAATTGAGGGCTCTGGCACTGGTTACCTACCAATACACAACCGTACCTACATTCTCCCTAACATCCTTTATAGCCCACACATTATCAAAAACCTACTGTCTGTCCGTCGTTTTACCCGTGATAACAATGTTTCTATTGAGTTTGATCCTTTTGGTTTTTCCTTGAAGGATCTCAAAACGGGAAGGCTCCTTTCGCGTCACAATAGCACGGGCGATCTCTATCCGGTCACTGCTCCAACATTACCACCACCAGCATGCTCCCTCACTGCTGCTACTCTACCTTGGCATGAGCGTCTTGGCCACCCTGGCAAACAAGTTTTTGATATTTTGTCTAGAAATTTTGGTTTATCATGTAATTTGAATAAGCTTTCTACTTTTTGCAACTCTTGTCATCTAGCTAATAGTAAACGATTACCTTTTCATGAATCTAATTCATTTACCTTTGCTCCCTTTGATATCATACATTGTGATTTGTGGACATCTCCCATAACCAGTAAAACAGGCTTTAAATATTACATGGTACTAATAGACAATTTTTCAAATTTCGTGTGGGTCTACCCTTTAAAATATAAATCTGAAACCTTCACCACATTTACCAAATTTCACCGCCTCATAGCCACCCAGTTCAACAAATACATTAAAACCTTTCAGTGTGACCTAGGGGGGGGGGGGGGGGGAGTTCGATAACCATGCCTTCAAAAACTTTGCCCACCAACACGGACTCCTATTCCGTTTTTCATGCCCTCAAACATCATCACAAAATGACCGAGCGGAGCGAATAATTCGTCGAATTAATGACATTATACGCTCCTTACTAATTCATGCCCATCTCCCACCCCTATTTTGGGTCGAAGCCCTTCATACAGCCTCCTATTTACATAATATACTTCCTACTAAACGCCTTAACTTTTACACCCCCACATTCGCCTTATATCTTCGCCACCCCACATACGACCACTTAAGAGTGTTCGGATGTGCTTGCTATCCTAACACATCGGCCACCCAACCCCATAAACTTCACCAAAGGTCCGTGAGGTGCATCTTTCTCGGGTACCCACCCGATTTCCGTGGGTATAGGTGCTTTGACCCTACCACCGGTAAGGTCTCCATCTCCCGTCACGTCACGTTTGACGAAAACACATTCCCATATACTATCCCTACACCAACATCCCAATACTCATTCCTTGATGAGTCTATACCACCCGGCTTCACTTTCGCCCCAATCGTGCCCACCTCAGCCGCCCTACCTAGCCGTTTACACTCAACCTCTCCATTCCAACATACCTATTCGCGTAGACCTAAACCACCACAGCCACTTACCTCCATCCCCACTACTACCTCAGCCGCCATCACAACACCTGAGCCCCCACCTCAGTCATCCCATTCACAACAACCCGTTCCACCCGAACCCACAAACACACACCCTATGACCACCCGCTCCAAATCTCACCACACCTTTGTGACTAAAATTATCTCCCCGGTCCCCACCTCTTATGCCAAAGCCTTTGCCGACCCTAATTGGATGTTTGCCATGCAGGCTGAGTTTAGCGCTTTACAGGAAAATGAGACATGGGAACTTGTTCCCAGACCGTCAGATCGACCGGTCATCAGGTGCATGTGGCTTTTTCGCCACAAATTTAAATCCGATGGGTCACTTGAGCGGTATAAGGCTCGACTAGTGGTTAATGGTAAATCTCAAACTGTGGGAATTGATTGTGAAGACACGTTCAGCCCGGTAGTAAAACCGGCAACCATATGCACCGTTCTCTCCATTGCTGCCTCCCGTTCTTGGCCGATTCATCAGTTAGATGTCAAGAATGCTTTTTTGCATGGCACATTAAATGAGATAGTATTTATGCATCAACCCCTAGGGTTTGTGGACAGACGTTTTCCTAACTCTGTTTGCAGGTTAAAGAAGTCTCTTTATGGCCTTAAGCAGGCTCCCTGTAACATCTGCCCCGATCCGACCCGACCCAGGTACCCGTTTCCCTTATCCGATCTCTTTCTTTTATGATTTAATATTTATTTATACTTATATTTTACTTTTAATAATAATAATATATATTTACCTTCCCGTCTCTCTCTCTCTTTCTTTCCGCCGTCCCGTCCCTCTCCTTCTCTCTTTCCGCCTTCTTTTCCCTCTTGTCGCCGTCCCGCCCTTACGCCTTGTTTCCCTCTTTTTCTTCTAACTCTTTGCTTGTCCTTTGTTCCTTCCCGCCTAAGGTTGTCTGCGCAGCTCCACGCGCCAGACTCCTTACATGGAAGCCTGCGTGAAGACATCTTGTTCCTGCGATGCGTGAAGAGAACTCTTCTCGCAGCGCGCTAAGAATGCATGTTCTTCCCGCAATGCGCTAAGAATGTATGTTCTTCCCGCGATGCGCTTAGAATTCTGGTTCTTCACGCAGCGCGCTAAGGAATTGTGATTCTTCCCGCAGCACGCTAAGGTTTGTTGTGCCAGCCTTCGCGCTCGCGCACTCAGCCTTCTCGCGCTTGACCCTTTAGTCTAGTCTTCTGTTTATTCTAGCCGTTTGCTTTTGTAATGTCTTTTCTTCTGAGCTGTTGACCTAACCTATCTAATGTCTGAATAGTTACTTTCGGCGCAGCATGCGTACCAACCCCATTGGTTGGTAGAAAAAGTGACTGACATTATCTTTTGAGATCTGCTTTTGCCATGCTTGACCAGTACCTTTATCTGAACCGCCCATGCTTTTTTTACTGTTCCCTGACAGCTTTATCTTGCCCCCTGCAGCTGCCATATCTTTTGATATCTTTTGTTATCTTTTGTTTTGTCTTGTTCTGTTTGTCTTGGAATCTTTTCCCTTTTTTCTGGATTTATGTCTCCTAGGGTTTCTCTATAAATAATAGTATTATTTTTCCTAACACTACACACACAAAACACTTACTCTCTCCTGACCTCCTCCTTGCTCTCTCTGCCGCCTCCCTCTCTGCCTCCGTTTTCTCCTCTCCTCTGCCCTGTTTCCCGGTAATATATTATATTTAATAACTTATTAATTATGCTAACTTGTAATCAAGACTTAAAACCAATCATTAAAACAATAATCTTTAATTATAGGTTAACTTGTGCTTGTTTAAAGTTGGTTCTTGCTTTACCTTACACCGCACCGATTATCAAGTGAGTAATCTCGTACCTAATCCCTTTTTGCTTTTAATGTTTTGGGATGTTCATGTGTTCATACAAACTTAGAGTCTTAAACTTGTTTATGAACTTTAGTCGCGCAGTATCCCATGTGTTGAGGACGTAGACTTGGCTGTTTATTTGTATGCGTGGATCATTAACCGTCTTGTCGGTCTATTCCGCAGTTTTCATGGTACCATTAGATGAACACGGGAGAACTATCGTTTATGATTTTCTCTTTTGTTACACTTGCACAGTTAGTCTTGTTTGTGAGCTCAATTGTGAGCACTGGCAGTCTTGTCTCTTAGAGTTGGTCCCGATCTGATTACACCCTTGTTGAAACCCAGACATACACATGTTGCGCGCAGATTTATTGTTATCTATGTATTGTATTAAACTTGATTTCTCACCAACACGCAAGTGTTTGACGTTTATTTTAACACATGTTCAGGTTTGCAGTAGCTGTTTTGGAGCTTGTGGACACGTAGGACGTTTTCACTTTTGGACCTAGAATTAAAATGTATCAAGACAAGTTAATGTTGTTTGAATGTTATAATTTATAATATATTGATTTATGTTTGATTTATGTTCTTTATTTTCCCCGCTGCGCGTGCGCGATAAAATGTGTATTAATAAATATTGACACCAATAGTGTCGCGAGTAATGAAGCAATATGTGGCGCCCCGATGTATAATCCGCCTTTGGTCGGGGTGTTACAGATTGGTATCAGAGCCACTCTTGTGCCGTTCGGGATGATGGGGCATGCCTCATCGAGGACGATGAGTCCAAAGGGGGGTTGTTTGTAACACTCTTGGCAAACACAACATCGTCCCACTCTTAGGCTATCCCACATCGGCCGTGGACAAGAGAGATCCTTGGTTCATAAGTAATGTCCTGCCTCTTAACATCACCAACGCGTTTTGGGTAACACCCCGACCAAAGGCGGATTATACATCGGGGCGCCACATATTGCTTCATTACTCGCGACACTATTGGTGTCAATATTTATTAATACACATTTTATCGCGCACGCGCAGCGGGGAAAATAAAGAACATAAATCAAACATAAATCAATATATTATAAATTATAACATTCAAACAACATTAACTTGTCTTGATACATTTTAATTCTAGGTCCAAAAGTGAAAACGTCCTACGTGTCCACAAGCTCCAAAACAGCTACTGCAAACCTGAACATGTGTTAAAATAAACGTCAAACACTTGCGTGTTGGTGAGAAATCAAGTTTAATACAATACATAGATAACAATAAATCTGCGCGCAACATGTGTATGTCTGGGTTTCAACAAGGGTGTAATCAGATCGGGACCAACTCTAAGAGACAAGACTGCCAGTGCTCACAATTGAGCTCACAAACAAGACTAACTGTGCAAGTGTAACAAAAGAGAAAATCATAAACGATAGTTCTCCCGTGTTCATCTAATGGTACCATGAAAACTGCGGAATAGACCGACAAGACGGTTAATGATCCACGCATACAAATAAACAGCCAAGTCTACGTCCTCAACACATGGGATACTGCGCGACTAAAGTTCATAAACAAGTTTAAGACTCTAAGTTTGTATGAACACATGAACATCCCAAAACATTAAAAGCAAAAAGGGATTAGGTACGAGATTACTCACTTGATAATCGGTGCGGTGTAAGGTAAAGCAAGAACCAACTTTAAACAAGCACAAGTTAACCTATAATTAAAGATTATTGTTTTAATGATTGGTTTTAAGTCTTGATTACAAGTTAGCATAATTAATAAGTTATTAAATATAATATATTACCGGGAAACAGGGCAGAGGAGAGGAGAAAACGGAGGCAGAGAGGGAGGCGGCAGAGAGAGCAAGGAGGAGGTCAGGAGAGAGTAAGTGTTTTGTGTGTGTAGTGTTAGGAAAAATAATACTATTATTTATAGAGAAACCCTAGGAGACATAAATCCAGAAAAAAGGGAAAAGATTCCAAGACAAACAGAACAAGACAAAACAAAAGATAACAAAAGATATCAAAAGATATGGCAGCTGCAGGGGGCAAGATAAAGCTGTCAGGGAACAGTAAAAAAAGCATGGGCGGTTCAGATAAAGGTACTGGTCAAGCATGGCAAAAGCAGATCTCAAAAGATAATGTCAGTCACTTTTTCTACCAACCAATGGGGTTGGTACGCATGCTGCGCCGAAAGTAACTATTCAGACATTAGATAGGTTAGGTCAACAGCTCAGAAGAAAAGACATTACAAAAGCAAACGGCTAGAATAAACAGAAGACTAGACTAAAGGGTCAAGCGCGAGAAGGCTGAGTGCGCGAGCGCGAAGGCTGGCACAACAAACCTTAGCGTGCTGCGGGAAGAATCACAATTCCTTAGCGCGCTGCGTGAAGAACCAGAATTCTAAGCGCATCGCGGGAAGAACATACATTCTTAGCGCATTGCGGGAAGAACATGCATTCTTAGCGCGCTGCGAGAAGAGTTCTCTTCACGCATCGCAGGAACAAGATGTCTTCACGCAGGCTTCCATGTAAGGAGTCTGGCGCGTGGAGCTGCGCAGACAACCTTAGGCGGGAAGGAACAAAGGACAAGCAAAGAGTTAGAAGAAAAAGAGGGAAACAAGGCGTAAGGGCGGGACGGCGACAAGAGGGAAAAGAAGGCGGAAAGAGAGAAGGAGATGGACGGGACGGCGGAAAGAAAGAGAGAGAGAGACGGGAAGGTAAATATATATTATTATTATTAAAAGTAAAATATAAGTATAAATAAATATTAAATCATAAAAGAAAGAGATCGGATAAGGGAAACGGGTACCTGGGTCGGGTCGGATCGGGGCAGATGTTACAGTCTCCCCTACTTTAAGAAATTTCGTCCCGAAATTTATCTCGAAGTAGGTTGCGCAGAGAACAGGTGCGGGTACTTGATCTTCATTTGATCTTCCCTTTCCCATGTAAACTCGGCTCCGCGCTTGGACTCCCAGCGAACTTTCACGATAGGGATACGACTGCGCTTGGTTTGCTTAACCTCGCGATCCATAATCTCAACAGGCTTCTCAACGAAATGCATAGATTCATCAACTTGAACTTCATCAAGTGGAATATGAAGGTTCTCGTCAGCTAAACACTTCTTGAGATTGGATACATGGAACGTTGGATGCACATTACTGAGCGCGGGTGGCAGGTCAAGTCTGTAGGCAACTTTTCCCACACGCGCGAGAATCTTAAATGGACCAACATAACGAGGAGCAAGCTTACCTTTCTTCCCAAAGCGGACAACACCCTTCCAGGGCGACACTTTGAGGAGAACAAGATCACCAACTTGAAATTCGAGAGGCTTCCGTCTACGATCTGCGTAACTCTTCTGTCGGCTTCTGGCAGTCAGCAGATGATCACGGATCTTGGCGATTTTATCGGTTGTCTCTTGAACAAGTTCGGGTCCTGTGATTTGAGTTTCACCCACTTCGCTCCAACAAATCGGGGAGCGGCACTTACGACCGTAAAGTGCTTCAAATGGGGCCATACCGATACTGGAATGATAGCTGTTATTATAAGAGAACTCGATCAAAGGCAGGTGCGAATCCCAATTACCTCCAAAATCAAGAACACAAGATCGGAGCATATCCTCAAGAGTTTGAATAGTTCGCTCAGACTGACCGTCAGTCTGAGGATGATATGCCGTACTCATGTCCAAGCGAGTTCCTAGTGCAGATTGGAGAGATTTCCAAAAGCGAGATATAAAACGGCCATCGCGATCGGATATGATGCTCAAAGGAGTACCATGACGGCAAACAATTTCCTTGACATACAGCTGCGCGAGTTGCTCAACACGGTAGTTTTCACGAATGGGCAGGAAGTGAGCAGACTTAGTCAATCGATCCACTATTACCCAAATGCTATCATGTTTGCTTGCTGTCAAAGGTAACTTGGTAATAAAGTCCATTGCTACACATTCCCATTTCCACGTAGGAATTTCTGGTTGTTCGAGCAAACCAGATGGGCGTTGGTGTTCAGCTTTCACTTTAGAACAAGTCAGACATTTAGCTACGAACACAGCAATATCCTTTTTCATACCGGGCCACCAATAAGTAATGCGCAAATCCTTGTACATCTTATCAGCGCCAGGATGAATAGAATACCGAGATTTGTGCGCTTCACTCAGGATATCAGCGCGAAGATTCTCATCAAAGGGAATCCAGATGCGATTAAGATAACAGAGAATTCCACTCAGATTAGGGACAAAGTGTGCTTCCGCGCCACACGCTAACTCGGCGCGAAGGTTACCGTTACTGATGGATGCGCGCTGCGCGTCACGAATACGCGATTCAAGGTTGCTTTGAATCGGCGCGAAGTGAAGCTGGGTGCGCGGCAAGATACAGTTAAGCTGACAGGGTTTTCGGCTGAGCGCATCGGCTACCACATTAGCCTTACCAGGATGATACCGGATCTCACAATCGTAATCGCTGATGAGTTCGTTCCATCGGCGTTGCCTCATGTTAAGTTCCTTTTGATCAAAGATATGCTGAAGGCTTTTATGGTCAGTGTAGAGGATACACTTAGTACCATAAAGGTAGTGTCTCCAGATCTTCAAGGCAAAAACAACTGCACCTAGTTCGAGGTCGTGAGTTGTATAATTCTTTTCATGAACCTTGAGTTGCCTTGATGCGTAAGCGATAACCTTGCCTCGTTGCATAAGAACACAACCGAGACCTTGGTTGGATGCATCGCAATACACGACAAAATCATCATTACCCTCAGGTAGCGCAAGAACAGGAGCTTCACACAACAAACGCTTGAGCGTTAGAAAGGCTTCTTCTTGCTTCGAGCCCCAAATATACGGTTTACCTTTGTGCGTTAGAGCTGTTAAAGGCAAAGCGATCTTCGAGAAGTTCGAAATGAATCGCCGGTAGTAACCAGCTAAGCCCAGAAAGGAACGGATCTCAGAAGGAGAGGATGGCGTAATCCAGTTCTTGATTGCTTCAATCTTGGATGGGTCGACATGAATACCCATCTCGTTTACAACGTGACCAAGAAACTGTACTTCATCAGACCAGAATTCACACTTGGAAAGCTTAGCATAGAGCTGCTCGGTTCGGAGCTTTTGCAATACCAATCGGAGATGTTGCTCATGCTCGGCCTTGGTCTTAGAATACACCAGAACATCATCGATAAACACAATCACGAATTTATCCAAGAAAGGCCTACACACCCGATTCATTAGATCCATGAAAACGGCGGGTGCGTTGGTTAAACCGAAGGACATGACCAAGAATTCAAAATGGCCATAACGAGTTCGAAAAGCAGTCTTCGGAACATCTTCATCGCGGATGCGCAACTGGTGATAGCCAGAGCGGAGATCAATCTTCGAGAAACAAGAGGCACCTTGGAGTTGATCAAAGAGGTCGTCAATACGCGGTAAGGGATACCGGTTTTTAATGGTGAGTTTGTTCAACTCGCGGTAATCAATACACATGCGAAACGATCCATCTTTCTTTTTAACGAACAACACCGGAGCACCCCAGGGCGAAGAGCTAGGGCGAATGAATCCTTTAGCGGTCAACTCCTGAAGTTGGCTTGCCAATTCTTGCATCTCAGCGGGCGCAAGACGATAAGGAGATTTAGCTACGGGGGAAGCACCAGGGACAAGATCAATGCGGAACTCGACTTCACGAGCGGGAGGGATACCAGGAAGATCATCAGGAAAAACTTCAGGGAAATCACGCACAACAGGGATATCGCGAAGCTTCTTTTCTTCAGCAGGTTTAACCACATGGGCTAAGAATGCAACACACTTCTTCCGCATGAGTCTTTGGGCTTCGGCGCAAGACATAAGTTTAAGACCGCGGGAGGGTTTTTTGCCGTAGATGTGAACACCATTTTCTCGAGGAATGCGAATCAACTTCTTGGCGCAAATAACTTCGGCGCGATTCTTCGAGAGCCAGTCCATACCAATGATAACATCAAAGCTTCCAAGAGGCATGGGGATGAGGTCAATCAGAAAATCGTTTTCGTTAAGGTTAAGCGTGCAATCTTTAATCACTGAGTTTATTAAAACAGTTTCACCGTTAGCCAATTCAACTGAATCTTTTAAATTGTTGCGCGGTCGCGCAAGCTTCTGCTCGAAGGCGCGAGAGATAAAACTTCGATCGGCGCCAGTATCAAAAAGTATAGAGGCATAAAATCCGTTAAGCAAAAATGTACCATTAACTACGTCATTATTCGCTTGCGCTTGGTGCGCGGTTATGTTAAAAGCTCGTCCACGCGTCACTTGGTTTGAAATCTGGTTCACCGGATTCGCTTGTGTGATTTGCACTTGTAGTCTCGGGCACGCGTTCCGGAAATGACTGGGATCACCGCAGTTAAAGCACGATCTGGGTCGTGGGTTTTGGTAGATTGATTGTGGGTTCTGCGGGTAGACTGGTGGTGTTGGCGCAATTGGATTGGCGGGAAGGACTCTACAGTTCTCAGCAGTGTGACCAGTACGGCCACATCGGTTACAAAGTCGACACGGGGTTTGGGTTGGGTGGTGAAATCTACAGGTTGGGCAAAAGGGATGGTTTCCTGTGTAAGGTTTCTTAGTTGGCGGGGCAGGGAGTGCTGGATTGGTTAGGGCATAGTTGTGAACTACAGGGGGAGTTGGGTAAGCTGACAGAGGGTTAGGCGCGTAAACTGGGGGTTGGTATGCGGGTTGCTAGACAATGGGCGGGTTGGTAAGCGCATAGGCCTTGCGCCTGCGCTTGAGGTTGTTACGGTTTGAGGGTTCAGGTTTGGTTTCTGTTGGTTCAGGGACAGTCTTGGTGAGTTTGGTCTTTTCTGTTCCTCGCAGGAACAGGGTTCCTGCTCTGACATGGTTGTCGCTGAGCACAGCGGCCAATTCGATGGCGTCAGAGAGGGTAACTGGGTTTCTGGCCCACACAGAATCTTGAATTTCCATGGGGAGACCCCCAAGGAATTTCTCTATGGCTCGGCGGGAAGGGGTAACAAGGTGAGGGACAAGCAGGCTTAGTTCATGGAAGCGCGTCGCGTACTCGCGCGCTTCACCGCTGTATTGCTTAAGATTCCAAAATTCCTCCTCCAGGCGCTTAACTTCGTTGGGAGGGCAGAATTCTCGCGTAAGAATTTCCTTGAATTCCTCCCATGTCATGCTAGAAGCAGCCTCTGCGCCACGCGCATGAGCTACTCCATTCCACCATGTAAGCGCTCTGGATTCCAGGACACTGGAAGCATATAGGGTTCGTCTGTCTGAGGGGCATTGGGTATGGAGGAAAGTGTTTTCAATCTTTTCGAGCCATTGGAGCATCACGGTGGCTCCTTCAAGACCTGTGAACTTTGGAGGGTTACCCGCGTTAAAGGACTTAATGTTATAACTCGAGGTATTGTTTTGGCTCAAGGCTTGGGCTATCGCGGCGGCCATTTCCTGGGAACGTTGCTGTCTACGCATGCGCGAGGCTTCTCTTCTCTGAAATCGGCGAGATAGCAGAGGCATTCTATAAAAATTTTAATTTTAGTTAATATCTTGGTTTTTATCGCAAAGTTTTAATCTTATAAAGCTTGGTTTCACGGAGTTAGATGCTATCAAAAGTTAAAGTAGATTAAATGACCCTAAATGCAGACTTAATAAAGGTAACAATTTCGAATCAAGAATCGACAATTCATGTATCACCATGACTTTCCGAATTCCCAATTTAAAATATACGAGCAAACGAGTATTGGAGATTGACGATTCATGTATCACCATGACTTTTCAATCCTCAATATAAAACATACAAGAAAATGAGTATTGGAGGTTGACAATTCATGTATCACCATGACTTTTCAAGTCTCCAACCTCAGAACATAATCGTAAATGGAAATTGAAAATCAACTATTCATGTATCACCATGACTTTTCGGATTTTCAATCCCAACAAACGAATATGTAAGTAAAATCAATAAAAATCGAAATTCACAAAAATCGAAATATCGCGGAATAAAACATAAAATCATATACTGCGCAAGCGCGAGCATATTCATAAATAACGAGTAATTAACAATAAGCGCGCAAACATGAGATTTCTCTCATGCGCGAGAAGGGACTCTTAGGTATTCTAGGCCGTTACGTCTAACCACCTATCCTAAAGTCAACGAGCTCTGATACCAATCTGTAACACCCCGGCCCCTCGCACCACCAATATTGTCCGCTCTGCCCACAAAGAGCTCACGGATTTGTTTTTGGTTGCCCAAAACGCGTTGGTGATGTTAAGAGGCAGGACATTACTTATGAACCAAGGATCTCTCTTGTCCACGGCCGATGTGGGATAGCCTAAGAGTGGGACGATGTTGTGTTTGCCAAGAGTGTTACACTCCCCGTGCATGGTACACCAGATTTGCATCATTTATATTATCACAGGGTTTTCGCAGCAGCACTTGTGATAATTCGTTGTTCACTTTTTCACAGGGATCTCAAAGGGCTTATCTTCATTTATATGTTGATGATATTGTGTTGACAGCTTCAACCACTGATCTTTTATTGGATATTATTCGCATGCTCTCACGAGAGTTTGCTATGACAGATTTGGGTCAGTTGCATCATTTTTTGGGCATTAAGGTAACCAAAAAGTCCGACGGGTTATTCTTGGACCAATCGCAGTATGCGAAAGATATCCTTTCCCGTGCATCTATGTCATCTTGCAAACCCTGCACCACCCCAGTTGATTTATCCTCAAAACTTAGTGCTTCGGATGGTCCACTCTTTGCTGATCCTACTCTATATCGTAGTCTTGCTGGTTCCTTACAATATTTGACGTTCACTCGTCCCGACGTTTCTTATGCAGTTCAGCAGGTTTGCTTGTTTATGCATGAACCACGTGACCCACATTTGCGTTTTTGAAACGCATATTATGGTATTTACAAGGCACTATAGACTATGGCATTCGGCTTCGCAGATCGACAACTGATTCTTTGGTTGCTTACTCAGATGCTGATTGGGGTGGTTGTCCCGACTCTCGCCGCTCTACTAGTGGCTACTGTGTTTTTCTTGGGGATAATTTGGTCTCATGGTCCTCCAAGCGTCAACCCACCATCTCACGTTCTAGTGCCGAGGCAGAGTATAGGGGCGTCGCAAATGCTGTGGCAGAAGCTACTTGGCTACGCAATTTATTACTTGAGTTATATCTCCCGCTTCATCGAGCTACAGTGGTCTACTGCGACAACGTCTCAGCGGTATATATGTCGGATAACCCAGTCCAACACCAACGAACAAAGCACATTGAAATTGACATTCATTTTGTTCGCGGAAAAGTTCGTGTTGGGGATATTCGTGTTCTACATGTGCCTTCCTCTTTGCAATATGCCGATATTTTTACCAAAGGACTGTCTCGTCAATTATTTCAGTCTTTTTGGTCCAGCTTGAGCGTTTGTCCACCGCCCGCTCAAACTGCGGGGGAGTCTTAGCTGATATATTTAGAGGATATATATTATTTGTATAGATAGTCGTTATCTTATAAAATTGTATGGTGATTATGTTTCCTAATCAGAGGTAGGTTATGATAGATTATTATCAATAATGAAAGAAGTAAATCATTCACCATAAACTCTTTTAGTTTACTCCTCTTGTGACAGTCTACATAGCGGCTTTCTATACTGGCGTCGTTGGAGCTGCAATCACCGAGCAACTTTACAAGGTAATCTTCAATCTTTATGGGGTGTTTGGTATGCATTTTGAAAATCACTTGCAATTTAAATATGCTAAGTTTTCATTCATTTAATTAACAGGAAAAATACTGGGAAGATCATCCTGGCGAGGCGGTACCGATCATGAGACCAAAATTTTATGGTGGTCCTTGGAAGATTTACAAAGGAACCGTACTTCCACCGAACAGATAAATATCACAAAGTAATGGACTTTTCATACATGATCCTGGTATGTGTATCTAACATAGTTTGTACAATGAGTCAGTAACTACATTCTATTGTTTTCCTTTGTGTTAAAATAATTAAGATATGCATTTTACTTGTAAAACGACGCTTGAAAGTACAATAATGGTAGGATTCAATCCCTCTTTGTGTTATGAAGCTTCATGTTTAGTTTTTGTTTTATGTTTCATAAAATACCTATTATATTCACTTTTGTCCCCCTTCTGTCATTATATTTTGCGCACATTTTGAGTCATTAAATGAATGTTTTTTGTCCCGTTTGGGTAAACAGGATTCGAAGTTCGCATAATGACCGATAGGGGACAAAAAAACTAACTTTTAGCAACTCAAATATACAAAAGAATTACAATGACTAGAACAGGTTAAAAGTGAAAGTACATTGGTATTTTACAACGAAAAAAACCTTAATTAAGATAGATGATGATGTCTAAATGTCACTAGAAACCCTTTTGTGCGAGTTTATAAACACGAGTTATCCTGCTTTTTGCATAGCCGCAAGGGCATCTCCGGTAATCTTCCGTACCCAATCACCTAACTTCTTTACCTCAGCATCACCACCGCAGCCTATCTCATTAAAACAGTCGTTACACGTGTCTACATTGGTGGCAACCGCGCTAACATCAAAGTTGGCTTTTATTAGATTTAGGCTCTTGAGACTATCAAGTGTCTTTTTAATATCAGCAATGGCTGCACCAAACACCTCATCGCATTCTGAAACGCACTCGCGGGTCCTGTGCGATGATTTATGATGGCCCAGCCGTTTCTTGAGCGCTGCATTGAATTCATCGATTTTTTTCTGAACACATTGCATTTGTTTTGCCACCATGTTAGCCACCTCGGCTTTTCCTTTAGGTGGCGCGTCCTTGGCACCAGGAACCGGAAGTTCAGAAGGTTTTTCGGGCTTCGAAGCTTTTTCGGGCTTTGAAGGGTTTTCGGGTTTTTCGGGCTTTGAAGATTTTTCGGGCTTTGAAGTTTTGTCGGGCTTAACAGGTTTGTCGGGCTTAACAGGTTTGTCGGTCTTATTGGGCTTAGATTGTTTTTGTGGCGTCTTGCACGGCTTTGATGATTGTGTAAGATGTTGGTTAGCGTCCGTAAACGTTGAGAAAACGATACAGGTAGCGATTAAGATGAGGGCTATGGTTTGTTTTGCAAGAGCCATTGTGTTCTAAAAGAGGTAGAAGGTGAGGAAGAGCAAAAGAGGATGGTTTTATGCCATTAAGGATTGGTAATGCTTAAACATAGCTAATACTTTCTTAAAGTAGAAAGTTGTGGTTGCCATAAAAGGAAATTGGTTGAAGTTGCACAAAATAATATTAGTGGTTAAATTAAATAGATAAGCTTTCAACTGTATTTTTATCTGTTTAACCTAGAGGTGGGCAAATAAGCCGGTTAACTCGAAAACGAACTGGTTTAGAACCAATTATGTAGAAACCGGTTTGAAACTGATTGAAACCGTAGGTTCAGAACCGGTTTGTAATTTTCTCCACCAAAACCGGCTCCAAACCGAAACTGGCCAAAACCGGTTAAAACCCGAACTGACACCGATCAAAACCTGAACGGAAACCGATCGTAACCTTGTCAAGAAACTGGTTTCAACCTATGCAGTCAATCTCGGTGGTATCTTGGTTATCGGTCCTCATGTGAAATATCGGTCAGAATATCGGTACCGATAATATCGGCGATATTGACCGATATTTCACCGGTATATCACCGATATTCCCGATATCAGTGTTTTAAGTCTTAATTTTCAACTTGTTAGTGTTTAATGTTGGTGTTTTGAGTCTTAATCGGTTCAAATTTGCTACATTTGTTAGTGTTTTGCAAGTTGCCAAAGGATAATTTGTTAATAGTATGAGAGTATACTGAATTGTTAGCGTTAAAGTGCTATATATATGTATATAAATTCTGCATGATATTAAAGTTACCGATATCTCACCACGATAACCGATATCTCAAATATCGGTCCTCGACCGATATCCGATATTTTTCCGCATTAACTGCTTAGGTTTCAACCGATTGTAAACCGGTTTTGACTATTGCTTACTAAACCGAACCAGTTTCAACCCAAACCGCTTTGTACACCTCTTGTTTAACCCCTTGAATATCATCTGTTTAAATATAATTAAACTGGCAAAAACATATATTTAGATGCTCTTCTTATGTTAATCAATGTTATAAAATATTCAATACTGTAAAACATACAGTTTGGGTTATGCTTGAATCTTCATCATATTTAGATATTTGTTCTTATTTTAATAGATCTTATAAAAATATTCCATACTGTAATACATACAGTTTTGGGTTATGCTTGAATCTCCATCTTTGTGAAAATAATCGTGTCTCGCTGCAAGTTTTACAACAATTTTATCAATCTTCGTCTTGTTTGCGAAAATGCGCGTTTTTCTTACGGATAGTTTAACAACAAAAACGAGCGTTTATTTAATTTTTTGCTAGTTAAATAATCAAACAAGACTATAAATAACAAGATTTTGGTATCCAAAACCAAACATTTAATAAAAAGTAACCAAACATTAAAACATTCGTAGACAAAACTTTAGTTAAAAAATGTGTCTAAAACTCTAAACTGGACAGGGTGGGATCTCAAGAGTTAGACCGCCTCGAATCGTTCCCCAACCGATTAACCGCCAATGCCTCTCAACTCTCCTGCTCAGCGCAATCTTTTCGCCTTTCGCCGTGCACACGGGTGATGTCAGCTGCAGTTTCGCTACACCATTCCTTTTTGCTTCATCTTTCTTAACTTTCACTTCCATAACACGAGCCCCTGCGGACATTGATCCTATGTTCACCATCACTATTTCCGCCTTTAACAAGTCTGATATCTTCGCTTGTTGTTCCGTTCCTTCAGTCTTCACGCCCAACAACCGTCTCAAAAGACAAAATTTCACCTACATTTTTTATAAATAACTAACGCGTTAATTAACATTACAAAAACAATATTAAGTTATTAATAACTAAAAAAAAAAATTGTACCTCTAGTTCAACAAAGACATCAGGAAGTGACCCAACCTCCCCAAGAACTTGACCAACCAACCGGTCAGCTCGGGTCAACGTAGGGTCCATTGTCGTTCCAACACCGATAAGACCTCCGGGTACAGCAAACTGAAGCTTATTCTGCTCTGCGAATAGTGACACGATTCTTGAGTAAATCGGGCTGCATTTAACGTTTCCATTCTTATCTTTAACAATAATCCCCGGTCGCACCTCGATATTCTGGTTTACCTTCAACACACCCTACATAAGTACATAACAATTAACAAGCCATGTTAGTTGCATAATTGTTATAAATATATTTTAAATATTATTTAAAAAAATTAATATTAAAACATATTATGTAGAACAAACAAACCTTATGGATACTTCCACCAGCAACACCACCATGAATCTTATCAACTTCAGACCCGGGTTTATTAACATCAAACGAACGGATTATTATCATATTCGGAGGTGAAACGAAGTTCCTTATTGGAATGGGAATCCATTTTATTATGTACTCGCACACCACGTCAATATTATAGCCAAGCTGAGCAGAGACCGGGATCACTGGAGCACCGTCAGCAACTGTGCCTTGCATGAGTTTTTGAACCGCCTCGTATTGGTTAAGGGCTACATTTTCTTGAACTAGATCAACCTTATTTTGAAGGATAATAATATGTTTTAGTCTCATAAGATCAACAGCAGCCAAGTGTTCCTAAAGTTTGAGGTTGGGGACATGGTTCATTTGCGGCTATGAGAAGTAAAGCTCCGTACATTATAGCCGCTCCGTTAAGCATAGTCGCCATCAGAATATCGTGTCCCTGCGAATAGAGTAATAAAAATATTAGGGGTGTGAAACGGGTCTGAAGAAACACCAGTCGAACCCCGGCAGATTACGAGTAACCTGAGGGTTAGATAGACGTTTCCCACGAGGGGTTAATTCCGGCAAGATGGTTCTTCCGATAACCTGCAAAACAGACACCGTGAGCTCGTCACTAAGAAAGGGGGGGGTTCCTCCTTGTGACCACCCTCCGGCGTGAGAATCAGTCTATATTACTCTTTGAATATAAAAGTATATTATTAATACTAGAGCAGTTATCAGGTAAATTATACAAGATATTAGATGATGAAATGATAATACCATTTGATGTCTTTTATAGCCGAATGTGGGTTTCCAATGAGGTTTAGCCGGCCTAGTACTCTGCCAACTGTGGCCTACACACGTGCTCTGCTGGTAATTGGTGGATAGGCAGCGGCTGATAGTGACCAGGCGTGCTGTTCACTTTTCCTTTTCCACCAACTACAGGCTAGGCACGTGGTATGGCAGGAGTTGGTGAGTAGGCGGCGGCTATTGGTCACAGTGCTGTGGCGTGTTGTCTGCCATGCTGCTGTCAGTGAGCTGTCGTATCCTTGGTCAGATCTTTTGTCCATACCTCGTCAGGTATCACACAAAAGATCCTCCATTATTATACGGACTGGCTCATTTAGGCGGGAGTTTTCCCCCTCCCGCCTTTATGCGGGAATGTTCCCGGCTTTGCTCATTCCTTCTTCAGGTGACTACTGAATTATTATGAGTTTGAGCCTTATGCGTGTAGCCATGCTGCGCGGGTGGCCAGTCCCTAATGGCGGGTATCCGTACCTGCGGGAACAGGCGGATACTTGGAAACCATAGGGAGGCATTTCCTGCGAGACCAGCTTGCGTACCGCATGTGAGGTCGTCACAACTCTGAGCGTGGTGGGTCCTGCGGGTTTGGTAGGTCGCGGCGCAGACGTCCCTATGGTGAAGTCTGCGGGTTCAACTGCGCAGACGTCCGTTTAAGGAGTCTTGCGTGTTCAACTGCGCAGACGTCTCCTTTTAAGGGAGTCTTGCGGGTCCTAACCACCTCTGCTGGGACCTACCTCTTCAAGTCCCCCCAGTCCAATGTTCTTCTCATGAATGTTTAATAAAGTGAGGTGAAATTTTGGACTTAAGCAAGGGTTTTTGAAAAGGGTTTAGTTTTATGGGTTTTCCGCGGGAAGTCTTACCCACGGGTTTCCCAATGTCACGCAGAATTTCCCAATGTTCTGCTTGATCTATGGGATGATGCGGATATGTCTGTAACCTCCCCGCAAGTCAGGAGCTTTTAGAACCTTTTGTGTAGATTCTCCATGTGGTCTTGGTGGTTTTGAACATAGTGATCAATCATGTTATAACCACCAATTCCATCCTGAAGTTTCAAACAATCTAGTTCTTGACGTTCCCGCTATGCGGGGATGTTAATCCCGTTTCTGCAAGCATAGCCCAGAAGATCCTTCTTGGTTTCAATTCCCATGGAGTGCTCGGTATGCGAAGGGTTTTGCCTTGACGCTGTACCCGCACTTCGTCTTATTAGTTACTTTACTCCCAAGGTATCCCTGGCGTTAAATCCCTGCAGGGCTAGGTGCGTGAAGGGTTTTGCTTTAACACTGTACACGCACCTGACTTATGGTTGCCGAGGTGTTCCTGGCGTTTAATCCCCTGCGGGCGCTAGGTATGTGAAGGGTTTTGCCTTAACACTGTACCCGCGCCCGACTTACAATTGGGTGCCGAGGTATGACTTTTTACGGGTGTTAGGTATGTGGAGGGTTTTGCCTTAACACTACCTGTGCCCGTTTTGTAGTTGGGTGGAATGCCAAGATTTTCTCGGCTTCACTTCCCTGTGGGTGCTAGGTATGTGAAGGGTTTTGCCTTAACACTGTACCCGCACCCGGCCTTATAGTCGGGTTTTTTCCGGTTTCCGTTCCCTGCGGGTGCTAGGTATGTGAAGGGTTTTGCCTTAACACTGTACCCGCACCCGGCTTCATAATTGGGTTTTTCCGGTTTCCGTTCCCTGCGGGTGCTAGGTATGTGAAGGGTTTTGCCTTAACACTGTACCCGCACCCGACTTCATAGTTGGGTTTTTCCGGTTTCCGTGCCCTGCGGGTGCTAGGTATGTGAAGGGTTTTGCCTTAACACTGTACCCGCACCCGACTTCATAGTTGGGTTTTTCCGGTTTCCGTGCCCTGCGGGTGCTAGGTATGTGAAGGGTTTTGCCTTAACACTGTACCCGCAGCCGTCTTATGGTCAACTGGATAGCCAGGGTAAGGGGTTTTTCCCGCTTACTTTTCGAATCTTTGGGATTTGCGCATGCATATTTAAATTTATTCTAGCGCTTTTCCTCATATTCTAGATAGGTTAACCGTTCATCGCGTGGTTGTCAATATATCTAGGTACCTTTCATGATTTATGCGGTTAAAACCTGCATTTTCATTCAGTAGGGTGACCGACATATAACTATGACTGACCTGCGTGAAGGTTTTCTATTCTTTGGGTTAATGCGGGTTTTGCCGCTTTCCCCATGCAGCGAGTCTGCGTGAAGGTTTACCAATTGTTGGGTTTATGCGGGTTTGACCGCTTTCCCCATGCAACGACTTTTGCACTTAATGCGGTGAATACCGACATTAGTGTTCGAATCGACCGTTCAACGCGTGGTTGTTAATAGGTTAGTGTTCAGCTTCCTCTACCAGGATTCATGCGGATATACCGGCACTTTCACATAGTGGGATGGCTGAACCTTTCCCCTTTAACTAACCTGCGTGAAGGTCTTGTCATTTTCTGGGTTTATGCGGGTTTTGCCGCCTTCCCCACGCAACGATTCTTCACTTGATGCGGTGAATACCGGCATTAGTGTTCGAATCGACCGTTCAACGCGTGGTTGTTAATAGGTTAGTGTTCAGCTTCCTCTACCAGGATTCATGCGGATATACCGGCACTTTCACATAGTGGGATGGCTGAACCTTTCCCCTTTAACTAACCTGCGTGAAGGTCCTGTCGTTTTTTGGGTTTATGCGGGTTTTGCCGCCTTCCCCACGCAACGACTCTTTACTTGATGCGATGACTACCGGCATTAGTGTTCGAATCGACCGTTCAACGCGTGGTTGTTAATAGGTTAGTGTTCAGCTTCCTCTACCAGGATTCATGCGGATATACCGGCACTTTCACATAGTGGGATGGCTGAACCTTTCCCCTTTAACTGACCTGCGTGAAGGTTTGATGCTTTTGGGTTTGTGCGGGTTTTGCCGCCTTCCCTGCGCAACGATTCTTCACTTGATGCGGCGGATACCGGCATCTCCATGTGCAAAGTTCGTAAAATAAAAATGTATAATCATCAGCTTCAATTTGAAGGAGAATCGTTTCCATTAGAAGTGTCTCTAGGCCTTTTCTTTACAAATTTGGAATTGATCTACATAAACTGTATAATTGAGCTCCCATTAGACGTGGCTTGGATGGGAGCACCATCGAGCCGACATGTATCTTGTTCGGGATCTCGTTGTTTACGCAGTATGTAGTCTCCGTTGAAGCTGCGATTTTATTCGTGCGTTTACCCAGCTGGGGTTCACGCATCAGCCTGCTCGACGCTCACTTCGCCACAAGGTGCGCGAGTGTCCCATCCTTGACAAATGCTTCGACCAATTCCTTTACATCTAAGCATTCTTCAGTGTTGTGACCTTTGGTTTTGTGAAAATCACAATACTTTCTCCGGTCAGCATTGTGGCGATGTCGGATGTATGGAGCCTTCGGCCACGGGAGCTCCTCCGTGGCGAATATCTCGGACACACTCTTTGTGAGTGGCGTCCACCTGGAGTTCTTCTCCGGTTTCACGTTATCTCTTCCGCCCAACCGATGTTGGAAGCCGGACGGGGTGTCAAAGTTTACCCTTGACTGCCAAATGCCCAGCTTCCGTTTTTTGTTCAATCGGGCGGTAAGGACGTTGTTTTCCCTCGTCTTCTGGGTGTAGAGGTTCGTGCTCTGCGGAAGATCTCTGCCCAGTTGCCTCTCAGTTTCCGCAAAGCGTTTAGCTGCGGTCATGATGGCATCCCATGTGGATGGCATGCCATCTTTGCCCGTTAGGGTGCGGATAAGTTCCGGATCGTTTGCGCCCTGGATGAAAGCGGCGCGAACGAGATCTTCGCTAACGTTGCCCAGGCTTAGCTTCTTCTAGTTGAAGCGAGTGATGAAGTCAGGCAAAGATTCTTCCTCCTCTCGGACACACTTGAGGATTGTCCACTGCTCCTCAGTGTATTTTCTTTGCTGACTAAAGTGTTGGCTGAACTTCTGTTGGAAGTCTGCCCAATCGTAGATGTGGTGGACCGGCAGACGGTCGAACCACGCTCTAGCTGCCCCGACCAGCGTCATTTGGAACATATAACACCACGTGGGTTCCGTCCAGTTACTGACGGTCGCCCCCGCGATGAATCTGTTCAAGTGATCGTCAGGGTCAGAAATACCATCGTACGTGCCTATGTTGGACATTTGTTTGGCACTTCTTGGGGCGATTGCTTCCGCAATGTCCCTTGCGAATTTGGACGTTCCCGCCCTTGCCGCAGTTGGTGTGAATGTTTTGGAGAAGTCCCGTGGGCTGTTGCCCACGTTTATTGGACTGAATGCTTCTCCAAAACGCCTTCTCGGTTGGGAATCCGTTTCTTTACGCTTCCCTTTCGCCCTATGGCGAGGGTTCGCGTCTTCCTCGGATTCCTCCGAATCATCGTCGTATTCGAATTCTTCCACTTGTTGGAGTGAACGTAAACGTTCATCCAACTCAGCTTGGAACTCTCTTTGACGTGCTTCGGCCCACGCTTTAACCTCATCGAGTGTTTGGCATGGGAGCTTCGTCTGTTGATTTTCTAACTGGGTATCGGTGAATCCCAGTGTCTGATTATTTACTTCACTTGCCCCGGCTTGGGTAGCTGGGGTAGTGTTCGTAAAGTTTGTGTACTCGGTATTCCCCCTTATAGCTGGGGTCGTAATTACCGGAGTCTCTTGGTTACTCGGTTTTGGGACCGGAGTATCCTTAACCATCTTTCCAGAAATTTTGAAAAAACTGGAGAAAAATAAAGTTCTAGCTTTATGCACGGATGGCGCCAATGAAGAAACACCAGTCGAACCCCGACTGATTACGAGTAACCTGAGGGTTAGATAGACGTTTCCCACGAGGGGTTAATTCCGGCAAGATGGTTCTTCCGATAACCTGCAAAACAGACACCGTGAGCTCGTCACTAAGAAAGGGGGGGGGGTTCCTCCTTGTGACCACCCTCCGGCGTGAGAATCAGTCTATATTACTCTTTGAATATAAAAGTATATTATTAATACTAGAGCAGTTATCAGGTAAATTATACAAGATATTAGATGATGAAATGATAATACCATTTGATGTCTTTTATAGCCGAAGGTGGGTTTCCAAGGAGGTTTAGCCGGCCTAGTACTCTGCCAACTGTGGCCTACACACGTGCTCTGCTGGTAATTGGTGGATAGGCAGCGGCTGATAGTGACCAGGCGTGCTGTTCACTTTTCCTTTTCCACCAACTACAGGCTAGGCACGTGGTATGGCAGGAGTTGGTGAGTAGGCGGCGGCTATTGGTCACAGTGCTGTGGCGTGTTGTCTGCCATGCTGCTGTCAGTGAGCTGTCGTATCCTTGGTCAGATCTTTTGTCCATACCTCGTCAGGTATCACACAAAAGATCCTCCATTATTATACGGACTGGCTCATTTAGGCGGGAGTTTTCCCCCTCCCGCCTTTATGCGGGAATGTTCCCGGCTTTGCTCATTCCTTCTTCAGGTGACTACTGAATTATTATGAGTTTGAGCCTTATGCGTGTAGCCATGCTGCGCGGGTGGCCAGTCCCTAATGGCGGGTATCCGTACCTGCGGGAACAGGCGGATACTTGGAAACCATAGGGAGGCATTTCCTGCGAGACCAGCTTGCGTACCGCATGTGAGGTCGTCACAACTCTGAGCGTGGTGGGTCCTGCGGGTTTGGTAGGTCGCGGCGCAGACGTCCCTATGGTGAAGTCTGCGGGTTCAACTGCGCAGACGTCCGTTTAAGGAGTCTTGCGTTTTCAACTGCGCAGACGTCTCCTTTTAAGGGAGTCTTGCGGGTCCTAACCACCTCTGCTGGGACCTACCTCTTCAGGGTCCAACCTGACACAGACTCGAAAATTTGATATGAACCCGAACATGACAAAATCAGATAAAAGACACCTGAACATGACCCATTTGACATGAAAGTTTTTTTTTCTTGTTTTCACATATCAATACTTAAAATTTATATTTTACAACAAAAAAAAAGTACAAATTTATATCTTGGCAACCATTCAACCAATTTAATTTATTACAAAAACACATTTTAGAAACATATAATAAGAAATAATTAAACTAACCCACAAACCCAACGGATTTACCTGAACCCAACCCGTTTAGCTAAACGGGTTCACGAGTTCAACCCAGACCTGACCCGAACCCGTTTATACCAATTCCAAATCTACGTATTTCAAGGGTCATAATGTAAATATTAAACAAGAAAAGATAGATGGTTAATGGTTTATACTAATGGTTTATACTTTATAATACTTACCGGACAGTCGACAAAGGATACATGTCTCATTAACTTCATCTTGCTGTTTTCAAATCCGGGCACGTCACAAGGAGGATTATCTTCTTTTCCGCTTCCATAGGCCCTGCAAAAATTTAAAGAAAATATTATATAGTAAATTAAAGTATTGATCATATATGTACATTTATATAATGATATGTATGCTTACTTGTAACACATGGGTGGAGGGCACCTTTCATCTTCACATTTGTATATCTTTGCATTGGCATACCCGAGTTTAATAGTAATGTTACGCTCTAACTCGTTTTTGAACCGAACAGTCTAGATATAATATATAATAACAACGTCAGGTTATTTAAAGTGACAATTTTAACCAAACCGTTAAAACAAAAGATGCATGATAAAGACAAGAAGACTTACATGTACACCAGATAATGCTTTTACAACTGTTGACTTGCCATGAGCCACGTGACCAATAGAACCTGTTAAGTTAAACACATATAAAACCTTAGTTAGTTCCGGTTAACATAAGAAGTTAGGTTTAAAGGAGAAAATAAATGGAATATAAAATTTTTATTTACCAATATTAATCGTAGCCTGGCGAGATATGACCTCAGGAGCAAGCGGATGTAGCGTTGCTACATCCAACTTGCTCAAATCCTGCTCCATTAGTTTGTTTCGAGCCATATTCACTCTTCTTGACGTATTCGAAATCAGATTGTTGGCAACCAAGTTTTGGAGAAACACTGGTGGTCGATAATATATGTTGAAAAAATTAATCAAATACTTTGCTTTGATTAATTGAGAAATTTTAATTGATTGTGTTGAAACAAAAAATAAACAAGCTTATATAGTTATTGATTTAAATTAGGAAGCGTGATTGACAAAATATTATTACTTGGCAACCAAGTTTTGGAGAAAGACGGTTTATTATTTCTTATTTTTTTTCATACATAATACAAATTATATTAAATTCAATTCCTTTACATCTTAGTATCCGATAGATTTAATATTTGAATATTTTATAGGTATTTAATTCTAAAACATGATCAAATACATTTACTTTTAACATGAAAATAGTAAGGGCTAATTTGCTGTTATTATTAGGTTTATTTTTGTAGGTGTTTGTTGTTAATTTTTTGTTCGTATTTGCTATTTTTAGATTATGAAACTTTAAAAGTATTTGCTGATTTATATTTTATTGTTATTATTATATTCTTTTTCTCTTACTATTATAAGTATTTGCTGATATTTGTTGCTATTATTTTTTTTTATTTTGATTCTTTAGTTGTAATTTTTATGTTTTTTTCTTTATCATTATAAATGAATGTTTATGCAAATTTTTATTGTAGTTGGTTTTGTTTCTTATCTCATTTTTTTTAATTGGTTTTGGTGCCTACGTTCTCATGTTAATATTAAAATGTATATCCTCGTTTAATTATAACCATTTATATTTAAGGCATATATGAATATTCTCAAATACTTAAAATAGATGGATTCTATATAAAGTATCTTATTTTAACTTAATAAGTTACGGATCATGTCATCATGTAAATCATTAAATTAAATAAATATATATGCATGGTACACATGCATCATATGAACGCTTATGGATACACGAGCCGCCTCTAAAGACTAAAGCCTTGCTCTCCAAAAAACATAACAATATATGAAAGTCTGAAAAGTAATAAGTTTAATATATAGTTTCAAGTTTTGTAATAGTTTACTGGCCAACAGAGCCGCAGCGCGCGGATGATAGCCAAATGCCCCCGGTGATGATCGGGATTGAACATAGGATGGCTATGATGTTGTTGTTTACTGCCATTAGTGAACAAGTGGTTGGAAAGTGAGAAGATGGTAGATGGAATAATAAAGTTATGTATATCCGTTAAAAATGTTTGTGTGATAGGGTTATACATTTATCCTGCACACGTGTAGTTATGTAATACGTTAATTTTTTTGAATTAACAAAAGAAAGAAATTGTAGCAATGTGTTACTTATATTAGAAAGAATAAAATGTTGTTTTTTTTATATAGAAAAAGAATAAACTGTTCGTTTTTTATTTAACAAAAGAAAGAACGGCGGATGCGAGCCAAATGCCCATGGTGATGATCGGGATGGAGCATAGGATGGCGTTGAGGGTCGCTAAGACTACTCCCATTAGCAAACTAGTAGGAGTTTGAAACGCTATTTAAAAAAAATAAAGAAAAATGCCTCAAGATTGGGCAAACCACTCGCCAAACCAAGCAAGTTTGCCCATCCACTTGCAGGCCACATGTCACCATATTATTGGTTTCTATTTTAATTTATTTTTCATTTCCATTTCATGCTAATTAATTATAATACTAAAATTGGTTTTCTTTAATAACTTTTAACTAATAAGTTTTTAAAAAAATTCAAAAATACAGTCTTGTTTAGTTTTTTTTTTTGTGAATACACTGGTATAAATTTTATTAAAAAACATTAGATTGCAAAAAAAAATATTTTTATAATAAAATAAATATTAATCATTACTGATTTATATTATCCGACACTTTATATTTAATGCTACGATTGTAATTTTGTTATCTACTTTATTAAGTGTGTTTGGCGAATATAAATTTTTTTTTAAATTTTTTTATATTATATATATATATTGTTTATTTTAAAGAAAGTAATTATTTTTATATTTCTAAACGCGTTTAATAAAAAACAACAATTATTAATAAAAACAATTATAAATTGTATTTATTTAATAAAAAGTAATAAAGTTTGATTTGCTAATAAGTATGGAAAATTTGGTTTGGTTGGATTGGGTATGTGGAAGAGAGAGAAATTAGCTTTATAATAATAGATTGATTTGGGTTGGTTTGTGAATGTTGATGGTCTAACTCGCTATGATATTGTTTACTTACTCCCATTGATGGTTGTAGTTGGGAAAGTGAGAAGGTGGTAGGTGTGTTGTTAAGTTTCTTATACTTAGCTTTTTTTTGTGCTCATAATATATATATTTTTATATATTTTTTCCAACTTATGAAACCACCTTTAATATTTGAGTGAGTCTTATAAGACTAAATGTTAACCGTTTATATTGAGTTTGACACTTCATGTCTCAACCAAAAATATCATCAAGGAAGAAACCTAACACTATGAAAAGCCTCTGTTAAATTACGTTTCGAATCCGAAACCTCAAGGATCCAAATCTTAATAAACATACTCACACTAATAATAATCTCTTAAATTGACACCTCACTCAAAATGCCAGCTTGATATATAGTAGGAAACATATTACGTAACAATTTAGCATGTAAAATAAAACGTAACAATTTAGCATGTAAAATAACTGTTAACGAGAAGAAAAAACACTATATCATTATCATCTTCAAATTAAAGATAATAAAATGTTCGTTTTTATGATATAATTAAAAAAAACGTATGAAAAAGTTATGGTTGTTTAGACGATGCCGATGACGAGAACCGGCCAACGGAGCCAGCGGATGCACTCGCTGTCGGGTTTGGAAGCGAGCCAAATGCCCGCAGTGATGATGAGGAAGGAGCCAGGCTGCTATGGCGTTGCCGGAAACGGGTGCCATGCGGCAAGGGAGAAAAACACTGGAACGCCACCAAATGGAACAACCCGATGGTGGTGAAGCGGTGGTTATGCGTGGTCACAGGGTATGTGATGTCTGCAAGAAGACACGTCATTGAAAACGTGTAAACCAAAGAGAACCATTGCATGCTAACAAGTAAACAGGTTATAAAATAAGTCGACAAGTGGAAACTTATCATCATACACGTGTGCATGTATCCAAAATCGAACATGGATGGATAGATATATAGATGAAGCATGAATAACAACAAAAAAATTATTATTATATAAATTACTCACTTTTATATTGTATATAGAAAATTATTGGTTTAGTCCTCGTAGTTTTTAAGCGGAGTTATTTTTAGTCCTTGAATAAAAAATTGAATTGTTTTAATCCCCGTGGTTTAAAAATCGAATCGTTTTCGTCCCTCCATCAATTCCACGTTAGTTTTTCCATCTTAAAATGTCTGCATTTACAGTTTTACCCCTTATTTATTATATTAGGTGAAAGACACAGCGACGATCATCATATGAACGCTAATTTACGACCCCTTCTTCACTAGATTACACCTCCATGGTAATATAAATAAGTTTTTATCATCTATAATTAACATGAAAAAAATCAATCTTTCATTATAATTTAAACTAATTACAAAAAACAAAAAAGAAGAAAAGCCTTTCCTCCACACTCCACAGGTCATCGAACGAATATGAAATTTCGTCACACATGCGGGCGTCGTGAAGACCAGTTGTAAATTCCGTCAATCCGGCTTAATCCGACGAATTGTGACCGGCGAATGTGAGCCTCATGAAGGCCAATTGTTGTTGCTATAAAATTGATTTCGTCGAGCGCCGTGAAGGCCAAAAAGAGGTAGACGTAGCCGTCGTGAAGGCCAGTAGATTTTTTGTTCTTGCTGGTGGTAAATTGATTGAACGGCTAATAATATTTTCTAGGGTAAAATATGTTTAAGGACCAATATTACACATATACCTTTAATTTTAACCTTCAGGTTAACGGTTGTTTAACGGAGGGACGAAAACGGTTCAATTTTTAAACCACAGGGATTAAAATCTTTTGTTCAGAACTAAAAGTGACTTCGCTTAAAACCACGAAGACTAAAAGAGTAATTTTCTCTATTGTGTATTAAAAATATCTTCCTTTGTTACATACTATACTCACTTTGGAGCCCACATATTCCATGAAAGTCACCAACTTAAGTGATCCTATATTCCTATATATAAAACCCTCATCCAAAACCTTGTAAACATACAATAATATTATTATTGACTGCACCACCATGGCCTTTTCTTGTTGCATGCAAGGAACTTGAAAAACATTCCACTAGTACCCCTCGATCATCCACCCGAAGGGTACTTGCGGGTTTATTGGTATACATTCTAGTTCTTTCATCGTTGACTGCCGTAGTTTACCACCAACTGCTAAAGCCTCATGGTAACCGGCACTCCACTGCCACCATCATAATTAATTCAGCGTTACGGGAGTTTCAAATCAAGCCTACGGCGATAAGAGCGGGTTGGCAGGACAAGGTGGTCGTCGAAGTGGATTATAGCGTTGGATGGCAACGATCTGTTTACCACTTTCAACCTGATAAGAATTTCATCAGTGGTATATATGCGTCAAATTAAATAAATATAAAAACTGTATAAACACATATACATGATATATTATAAGTTAATGATATATTATAAGTTACGTAGCCGTTTTATTTATCATACCTAAAACAATAAAACAAGTGTTTATGCAATCATTATGATTTATATATTTAATAAATATATGTGTTTTAAACTTAAAATTTATTATTCACTAATATATGTTTTTCTTTATCTTATGTGTCATGATTTTGGCTTGATGGATGATTTTTCCCATTTACTCCTCTTCAAGATCCTAATGGTAAGTGTTTTTCTAGTGAGAAACTTTTATTTATATCATAATCTTTTAGATTTTTATGGAATTAGTGTGGATTCAACGTATTTCATTATAGATTTAAATAAATTACTTCATATATATCAAATAAGTATTACAGGTGTAGGAGATAGACCCAGCCACACGTGTACCTGGTTAGCAAGGGACACGTTAATCACCGCACCGAGCACATCCACACTAGACCAAGGAATAGTAAATCAAATACGTCATGAAACAACCAGACCCATCGAACCAGATCCTGATTTCGAATACGTTCATATGTTGTGTACAAAAAAAAAATAATAATAATACTCCCTCCGTTCCATTAAAAGTGTCATATTTTGAAATTTCAAAGTCTTTATTTATAAACTTTGACCTTGATTATATACTTTTTGTGTTATATAAAAAACTTGATAAAAATTATACCGATAAAAACATCTTTTAAAACATACTCAAATCATATAACTTTCCTCAAGTGTTATCTAACGCAAACAAAATTATTTAAGGTCGAAATTTATAAATAAAGACTTTGAAAATTCAAAACACGACACTTTTAATGGGACGGAGGGAGTAGTTATTTTTAGCATGCTTGCAAGTGCGTTTATCACGTTAATTGTTTATGGGTTTAAATTAGCTAGAAAAAAATTCTTATATTATGAGAAAAATAAATATATAAATATATACTAAATCAAAAAGATTTATTTTATTCAATAAATTTTTTTTTCACTATTTTTAATAAAAGATATATTTAAGAAAATTAAGTTTTAATAAAAAGTATAAACTTCGTTTAGTAAAGAATCTAAACTACATAATTGAATTTGGTTTGGATTAATGAATTCAAAGTTTGGTTCGGATACTAACCCGATTTAGTTAGATATTCAAAAACCGAAATCGACCAGTTTGAATTTCAGTTTTCTCAAAATCAATTCGAGTAATAAACACCATATTTTAACTTTTCAAGTTGTGTGTATGTGTGAACACCATTGCATATGAAAACACGGACAAATGAAAATTGACTTAAATATTCTACTTTGGAATAGAATAGTCATATACATAATTCTCTATGTAGTTTATTAATTTTTGTTTTCTTTTTCTCTAAACAATAAATATTAATAATTTGCATGAAATTGAAGTGCAGGTCCGTTATATCATATGGGTTGGTATCACTTATTCTATCAGTATAATCCGCATTCAGCAATATGGGGTAATATCACGTGGGCTCATTCAATCTCTAAAGACCTTATCAACTGGTTACACCTTCCTCTAGCTATGGTTCCAGACCACTGGTACGACCTCAAAGGGGTTATGACCGGGTCCGCCACCATACTACCCAACGGTTAAATCATGATGTACCACACGGGCAATGCACACGACCTCTCTCAGCTCCAATGCCTCGCTAGCCCGGTCAACTCCTCTGATCCCTTATTGACTGGGTCAAACATGAAGCCAACCCGATTCTCGGCCCCCCTCCGGGTGTCGGGTTGAAAGACTTTAGAGACCCATCAACTATGTGGATTGGGTCGGATGGCAAGTATCGAATGGTTATGGGATCAAAGCACAATAATACTATTGGTTGTGCCCTAGTTTACCTGTCACACCCTCAAAATCCACTAACGGAGTTTTACCGTCAGAGGGTGTGAACTAACAGGATCGGAATCATTAGTTATAATCAAACCATAAAACAAAGTTTTAAAACCATGAAAACGTTTACGAGTAATTAAATGCGGAAGCGTAAAACCATAGAAACCAATGTTGCGTCACGCAGGACGACTTAAAACCCAATGATAACAGTTTAAAATAAGTTTGCATAATTAAAAGTGTTTCAAGCAATGCATGATCCTAAACCGCGCGCCCGCCTTGGCTACCTGAGAATAACATACTAAAAGTGTCAACACAGGGTTGGTGAGTTCACGAGTTCAAATAAAATAAAGCGTTAGCGTTTTGCGTTCAGCGTTTTGCGTTACCAGATAGTGTTATGTCAATTATATATCTATAGGTAGCTAGCCTATAAAACAAGTATTACTAAGTGTTCGACACCGAAGCTGACTGTTTATCATTTGTCTTGCCACCAGGTCTATCCCGACCATGATATGTGTTTAGCCAAGATTACACCCACTCGACCTCCAGTCGAGTTTAGCGTTGGGTGGGGTTTGTCAAACCCAGTAGTACTACTCAACAATGACTCGCTATTATCCAATATTAAACGGTTCGATGTGAATGAAGGACTTTAGTTAACTCGTTTGCCACTTAGTCTTTACAAGTGATATATAATCTATATTAACAAAATCTTAAATGCGTTTTCGGAGTATGTTATCTCCCCCAAGAGAAAAGCGTTTGAAAACAGTTTAAAAGGGGTAAGTGAACTTAGAGATGATAAAAAAAACCGGTTCCTGGAACCGAACCGAACCGAACCGGAACCGAACCGGTGGAACCGAACCGGAACCGAACCGGTTCCTACTCAGAAATGCAAGAACCCTATCTGATTCAACCCGATGATCCGTGACCGGTTCTTGCATTTCTGAGTGGGGGCGGGTAGGAACCAGAACCGAACCGGAACCGGTTCTGGAACCGGAACCGGTTCCTAACCGTTTTTTTGGCCGTTTTTTGACCGTTGGGGTCAAAAATAGCCGTTTTTTGACCGGTTACGGTACAGGAACCGGGTTAGGAACCGGTAAGAACCGGTTAGATAGGTTAGGGGTCCGAGGGTGGGAGAACCGGTTCGGTTCCCTAACCAAAGGTGGTTTTGAATATAGGAACCGGTTAGGAACCGGTTCCGGTTCCTAGTCCCAAACCGTTTTGAACATCTCTAAGTGAACTCACTGTTTGCGAAGTATTCCCAAAATAAATCACCAAGATGCGCGTCACAGAAAAACTCTCTCTAGCGTTCTAAAACAACAAAGAGACTTTTTTAAGTGTCGGAATATTATCGAGTCTCTAGACCCGGCACATAATACCTATGCACACAACATGTTTCGTGTTTCGTTTGTGAATCGTGTGTGACCTTAACAAGTACATTTGTGATACGATACGTGTGTGAGCAATTATTTACGTGTCATGTATTAATAATGTACATCACTAGAAATTACTCCCCGTAAGGGCAATTTGATCGCACATAACAATTAACTAGCAATTATTCCCCACGAGGGCAATTTGATCAAATCATGATAATAAATTAGAAATCACGTTGTTTCATGCAACTTTCACAAAATTCAGCAACTAGTTTCATCGAGACAGAAATTCTACTTGAAAGATTGTACTATTCATCACTAAAGCATAGCATCTCAATTAATTTACCAAAAATCATCACTAAAGCATATATGTCTTAGGTTTCCAGAACATATTTTATTATATTTTTATTTCACATAGGTTTCTCACAATAATCAAATCATTACAACAAACTAATAACAGTCAAATTCATGCGCAACAGAATGTTATTTGAAATTCCCGTTAAACGAAAAATCCAATAAATGCAAGACCACTTGGGTTAGGTTCCTAACTTAATAAGTCAACTTCCAGAAGTGGAACCAACTCAATTGGTCTCGTAGTTCATGAGATATAACATTTACAAAACAACCCAACAGCAGGTCTAACAACTCAGCTTTGCACAACGTTTTTGTAAAATCATAAAGGTTAACTTTTACACGTCCAAAAATTGCAAATTTACATTCTTTAGAAACTAGACTCAACCTAGTTTACTGTAGTATCAATTATCTCAAATAAATTTTCACTTTTACACCCCGTTACAGTCAATCAAACATCAACAACACAATCTGTCCAGAAACTGTTTGCATCCAAACTCAACAATTTAACTATCTATGGACCACAAATCATTCATATAACATTCTAGATACCATAACTACTATCCATGCATATCAATTACACCATACATACATATTTAGGGTTTTATTTGATCTCAAACTCAAAGACACAACAATTAACATGCAATAATATCAAAACTAGTTATCAAATCATCATCAATACATCATCAAATCAACAACAATCATATGAACACCATACATACAAAAATCGGCCCCTAGGGTTTTCAATTAACCCTTTAAAAATCGAAATTAAGTATAAAGGATGCAAGGGATAGTCGTTTATACCTTCCTAGCACCTTAATCTCCAATCAAAAGCTTGAATAATTGATTGTATGTGTGTATATGAGGCCGATCGCAAGGGGGGGGGGGTCTAGAATTTCCGTCGGGTTTGGGAGAAGTGGGAGAGGGAGCTAGGGTTTGATAATATTATATAATAATAACATGTTACACTTTAGTCCCTAAACTTCCAAATGTTACATCTCTAGCTTAATTAACTTAGTTTTGCACATTGAGTTAACATTATATAACATGTTATCACATAACACATAATCCTAACACATAATTATCACATAATTATTGTTTTGACGTTTCTCGTTTATTCACCAATCGTTTGCGTCAACTCGTTTGCGTTTCGGTGCAATTCCCGAAAGACTACACATGTAGTAAGTGTCAAGCGTCATTTAAACCCTAGTTTAATTGTAATGAGGTGTGCGTTATAGATTCAGTGATCTAAAGTTTGAATTGACGGAGTTGAGTTAACGGAGTTAACGGAGTTAACCTGAAATTGACGATTGTCACATCACACCACTAATTTCACACATTTTGAATTATTGGATGATGTGCTCCATGCGGTTCCGGGTACGGGTATGTGGGAATGTGTAGATCTTTACCCGGTATCCACCACAAATACATACGGGTTAGATATGTTGAGTTATGAACCAGATGCTAAGTATGTGTTGAAGCAAAGTGGGGATGAAGATAGGCATGATTGGTATGCAATCGGGTCATATGATCCGGTAAAAGATAAATGGTATCCAGATGATCCAGAGATGGATTTGGGTATCGGATTCAGATACGATCATGGAAAGTTTTATACATCAAAGACGTTTTATGACCCGAGTAAGAGGAGACGGGTGTTATGGGGCTACGTTGGTGAAACAGATCTTCCACAAAGTGACATTAAAAAGGGATGGGCAAATATGTTGGTAATAATTAAAATCATTTATCGCTTTATATATATATACTATATATATATATATATATATATATATATATATATATAATAAGTGTCAAATCTATCCTGAAAAAATATTAATATATAAAAAGAAAATATTAAAAATAACTGGTTGTTAAAAGTTTCTTAAAGTTCTTAACTTATTTTTAAGTATTGTAATGAAACTAATACTCTATATATATCATCATATTTTTGATAAATAGCCTCATCAAGCCATAAATAGCCTCATCAAGCCATGTGTAAATAATATTGATTTATTTGTTTTGTTTTAGTAATATTGACATTTACCTTTGATTAAAAATTAATAATTATTAATTATGTGAACAACAATTTTATACTCCATTATTAGTAATTTACTTATTACTTATTTATCTATTTAATATAGAAGAATTAAGTTTTATTGAAAATATTTAATTCTCTTCAAAATAAATAATTAATTATTAGTAGTTTATTTGATTGATTGATTTGTTTATTTATTATAGAATGTTCCAAGAACCGTGGTGTTGGACCTAAAGACACAAACTAACTTGATCCAATGGCCCGTCAAGGAAACAGAGACATTGAGATCAGAAACATATGATGAATTCAAAGAAGTTAAGTTAACGCCCGGATCACTTGTACCGCTTGATATAGGCTCCGCCGCAGAGGTAAATAATATGTCATTGAATAAACACTAACCGGACCCCGGGCAGATTACGGGTAACCTGGGGGTTAGATAGCTGTTTCCCACGAGGGGTTAGACCCGGAGAAGATGGTTCTTCTGATAACCTGCAAAACAGACACCGTGAGCTTGTCACTGAGAAGGGGGGGGTTCCTCCTTGTGACCACCCTCCGGCGTGAGAATCAGACTAGATTGCTCTTTAAATATAAAAGTATATTAAGAGATTGCTAGAGCAGATATCAGGTATAATACGATAAGATATGTTAAGATAAGATAAGATGGTCATACCATTTGTGGTATTTATAGTCGGAGGTAGGTTTCCAAGGAGGTGTGGCCTGCTGAATAGTATTCCTGTTCCACCAACAGTGGCCTACGCACGTGCCATGCTGGTAGTTGGTGAGTAGGCAGCGGCTGATAGTGACCAGGCCTGCTGTGTACTATTCCTTTTTCACCAACTACAGGCTAGGCACGTGGTATGTCAGGAGTTGGGGAGTAGGTAGCGGCTAATAGTGACATACAGTACAGGAGCATGTTGCTCGCCATACTGTTGTCAATGAGCTGTCGTATCTTTGGACAGATCTTTTGCCCATACCTCGTCAGGTACAGTAAAAGATCCTCAGTATCGTACGGACTGGCTCATTTGGGCGGGAGTATTCCCCCTCCCGCCTTTGTGCGGGAATGTTCCCGGCTTGCTCATTCCTTCTTCAGGTGACTGCTAAATTATTATGAGAGTTAAGCCTTGTGCGTGTAGCCATGCTGCGCGGGTGGCCTTTCCTGATGGCCGGTATCCGTAACTGCGGGAACAGGCGGGATACCTGAGAACCATTGGTAGGCGTTTCCTGCGGGGACAGCTTGCGTACCGCACGTGAGGACGTCACGTCTCTGAGCGTGGTGGGTCCTGCTGATCCAGTTGGTTTCTGCGCAGACGTTCCTTTAGTTTAGTCTTGCGGGTTCAACCGCGCAGACGTCCGTTAAGGAGTCTTGCGGGTTGAACTGCGCAGACGTCCCTTTTCAAGGTGAGTCTGTGGGTCCAACTGGGCTCTGCTGGGACCTACCTCTTCAAGTCCCCCCAGTCCAATGTTCTTCTCATGAATGTTTAATAAAGTGAGGTGAACTTTTGGACTTAAGCAAAGGGTTTTTGAAAAGGGTTTAGTTTTAAGGTTTTCCATGGGGATTCCTCCCACGGAAGTCCTAATGTTACGTAGAATTTCCCACTGTTCTGCTTGATCTTTGGGTATGATGCGGGTAGATCTGTAACCTCCTCGCAAGTCAGGAGCGTTGAGTACCTCTTGTGTAGATTCTCCATGAGGTTTTGGTAGTTTTGAACATAGTGATCAATTATGTTAAAACCACCAATTCCATCTTGAAGTTTCAAACAATCTAGTTCTCGACGTTCCCGCTATGCGGGGATGTTATTCCCGTGTGCGCAAGCATGGCCCAGAAGATCCTTCTTGGTTTCATTTCCCTGCGGAGTGCTAGGTATGTGAAGGGTTTCGCCTTGACACTGTACCCGCAACCGTCTTATAGTTACTTTACTCCCAAGGTATTCCTGGCGTCAATTCCCTGCGGGTGCTAGGTATGTGAAGGGTTTTGCCTTAACACTGTACCCGCACCCGTCTTATAGTTACTTGGTTGCCGAGGTATTCCTGGCGTCAATTCCCTGCAGGTGCTAGGTATGTGAAGGGTTTTGCCTTAACACTGTACCCGCACCCGTCTTATAGTTACTTGGTTGCCGAGGTATTTTTGGCTTCAATTCCCTGCGGGTGCTAAGTATGTGAAGGGTTTTGCCTTGACACTGTACCCGCACCCGTCTTATAGTTACTTGGTTGCCAAGGTAAGGGGTATATTCCCGCTTACTTTTGAATCTTTGAGACTTGCGTTATAAACGTTATATGAATTGCGCATGCATATTTTAGTTTATTTTAGCAATTTTCCCAGTGTTTTGGATAAGTTAACCTTTGAACGTGACAGAATAGGTGTGAAGTTTTGCTTCCTTTCGTGATTGTGCGGGTAGGACCGTCACTTGCACTTAGTAGGATGGCTAAACTTTACCTATATCTGACCTGCGTGTAGGTTTTCCTCATCCTTTTTTTTGAAATTTCTAAGTGTTTAGGATAAGTTAACCTTTGAACGTGGTAGATAATAGGTGTGAAGTTTTGCTTCCTCTTTCGTGATTGTGCGGGTAGGACCGTCACTTGCACTTAGTTGGATGGCTAAACTTTACCTATATCTGACCTGCGTGTAGGTTTTCCTCATCCTTTTGTTAGAAATTCTGTTTTGAACCGTTCGACGCGCGGTTGTTAATAGGTTAGTGTTCAGTTTCTTTTATCATGATTCATGCGGATAGACCGGCACTTTCATTTAGTGGGATGACTGAACTTTTCCCCTTCAACTGACCTGCGTGAAGGTTTGCCGTTTTTTGGGTTTATGCGGGTTTTGCCGCCTTCCCCACGCAACGACTTTCCTCGTAATTATGCAATGAAGACCGGCATATCCGTGTGGAAAGTTTACAAGTATAAAATCATCAGCGTCAATGTTCTAAAGAGAATCATTTCCATTAAAAGTAGCTCTGGGCCTTTTACAAATTTGGAATTGATCTACATGTAACACTTGCGTAATTGAGCTCCGTTCCATGTTCTTGGGACGGGAGTGCCATCGAGCCTTTCGAGCCGGTATGCGCCCTTCCCCAGCACTTGTTTGATAATGTACGGACCTTCCCAGACAGGAGTCAGCTTTCCTGGGCGATCTTGGTTCGAAGCCTCGTTGTTACGTAATATGTAGTCTCCTTCATTGAAGTTGCTGTGGGAAATGGGCCTGTCACATCGATGGCCCACTTCTGAAATGGCCACGAAGAAGTGACTGGAACAAGTTCGTTCTTCGGGCGATGCGTGTTGGGTGCGTAAAGCTGGCAAGACCTGCATTTTCTAGTGTATGCCAGTGCATCCATATGCATCCCCGGCCAAAAGTATCCCGCATTGTTCAGCTTAGCCACAACAGCGCGGGGACCTGCGTGAACTCCACAGATGCCCTCGTGTACTTCCCTTAAGAGGTAGTCAGCATCTTGGTTGTCCACGCATCTTAAAAGTGGGCCAAGAAAGTTACGTCTGTAAAGGACGTCATCAATGAGTTGATAGTTCAATGCTTTACAGCGTAGTTTTCTTGCCTGTATTTTTGACTCTGGTAGTATGCCCGCCGCAAGGTAATTTATTATTGGTGTCATCCACGTTTCTGTGCCGGTTTGGATGACACAGATTTCCTTGTGTGGGACTGATGGTGCTCCCAGGAGTTCAATGCGGATGTCCTTTCCCAAGTGAGTGAAAGCTAATGACGCAAGCTTGCTTAACGCATCCGCAGATTTGTTTTCGCTACGCTTGACGTGTATGACTTTACAATCATTAAAATCGCGCATGAGGGTTTTTGCTTGAGCAAGGTACAGGGCCATTGTGTCGTTCACGGCCGTGTACGTCCCGTTTATCTGATTGGCAACTAACATGGAATCCACATGGGCTTCCAAGTTCTTTACTCCCATTTTACGCGCAATCCTTAACCCGGCCAAGAATGCTTCATACTCAGCTTCGTTATTCGTACTTGGAAAGTCCAGTCGAATAGCGTAAGTGTATTCTTGGCCTGTTGGGTTGGTAAGTTTTAACCCTGCGCCTGAGCCCTCGCTGCTGGCCGCTCCATCGGTGTAAAGTAGCCAGACTTCATCGATGTCTAGTGCTGGAGAGGGCTGAGCCTCGTCCTGGCACTCTTTCTCCCGCGATGCGGGGACTTCGGCAATAAAGTCGGCCAAGACCTGGCCTTTTATAGCTGGCCTTGGCCTGTATTTTATCGCGTATTCTCCCAATTCTATTGCCCATTTGGCTAGGCGTCCCGAAAGTTCGGGTTTGCCTAAAACGTTTGCAAGTTTGAAGTTGGTGAGAATAGTAATTGGGTGACCTTGGAAATATCGTCTTAGCCTGCGTGAAGCCTGTACAAGTGCTAAGACTAATTTTTCCAGGGTAGAGTACCGAGTTTCGACGTCTGTTAGGAGACGGCTAACATAGTAGATTGGCATCTGGATGCCTTTTCGCTCGACTAACAGGACGGCCCCGGTCGCTCTATCTGTGGCGGAGAGGTATAGGATTAATTCCTCTCCCGCTTCTGGTGCTGTGAGCGTTGGGAGTTCGATCAAACGTGACCGAATTTCCTGAAAAGCTGCTTCCGCTTCTGGTGTCCAGCGGAAGTGCGTTTTCTTTAGACAGTTTCTCAGCGTTGACACGAATGGGAACGACCTATCCGCATGATTTGCCAAGAAGCGGTTAAGTGCAACTAGGCGTCCGTTCAGTGTCTGAGCTTGTTTGATGGTGGTAGGTGATTCCATTTTAATAATGGCTTCGACCTTTTCAGGGTTCGCTCTGAAGCCATCTTTTGTAACGATGATTCCTAAGAACTTCCCTTCTTCCATCCCAAAGGAACACTTGCTCGGGTTGAGCTTCATGTTTATCCTTCTGAGTGTGTTGAATGTTTCTTCGATGTCTTTCAAACTCGCTTCTGGGTTAAGGCTTTTAATGACCAGGTCATCCATGTATACTTCCAAGTTTCTCCCAATTTGGGCATGAAACTCTTTGTCCATCAGGCGCTGGTATGTGGACCCGGCATTCTTAAGTCCGAATGGCATCATTTGATAACAGAATGTGCCATCGGGCGTCCGAAATGCGGTTTTGTCCTGATCGTCAACGGCCATGTGGATTTGATGGTATCCTTTATACGCATCAAGGAAGCATTTAAGGCGAAACGGTGATAACGAATCTACCTTAAGATCAATTTCGGGTAACGGGTAACAATCTTTGGGGCATGCTTTGTTCAAGTCTTTGAAATCTATGCACATGCGCCATTGCTTGTTAGACTTTGGTACCATAACGGGATTTGCAACCCAAGTTTGATATCTGCTAACGCGTACGATGCCCGCGTCAAGGAGTTCCTTGACTTGGGTTCTACACGCGTTAGCTTGTTCCGCCCCCATTACTCTACGCTTTTGTATGACCGGCGTAAAAGCCTGGTCACACTTGAGCTTATGCTCTGCTTTACTTCGAGGTACACCAGTCATGTCTGCTGGTTTCCATGCGAAGATGTCAGCGTTTTTTTGTAGTAAGCGTTTAAGTAATGTGCGCGTAGGATCAGTTATTGTTGGGCCAATGGTAACCGCCTGGTCGGGGTATTTTCCATTAAAAGCCCATTCTTCTGGTTCGGTGATGGTGGGTTTAGCCATCTTTGGTTTGGGTGTTGATGAGACAGATGCGATGCATACCTGGGGAATACCGGTGACCATCGCCACGCCCTCAGCTGTTGGCCATCCCATCATGCCGTGGACTGAAGATACTATGGCGTTGAATCTTGCCATCCCGTCTCTCCCGAAGAGAATGTCGTACGTGTGGTGTGGCTTCCTCATTACGACAAAGTCTACATCCTCTGTGCGGGAGAGTTTTCCGTCTGTGAGAGTGACGGGGAAAGATAGGATGCCCAGAGGGGTGTTTGTGCTGCCGTCGAACCCTTCCATCGAGGCGTAGACCGTTTCCAAGCGTTCCTTGTCTTCATCATCTAACTTGTCGAAGAACTGCCTGTACATAACTGTTGATGAGGCACCGTTGTCAACAAGAGTGCGGGAAGTGATGTAGTGTCCCAGCTGGCTTTTGATGACGATAGGGCCCTCTTTGCTGGGTCCTCCTGGCACTCGCGGGAAGCGCACCTCAGCTTCTTTCCATGCGCATGGTTCTGTCGTCTGTCTTTTTCTTCCTCTGATGTTACCACGAACCATGTGAATGCTGATGTCAACGGGCTTTCGTCCGTTGCTTTTGTATCGGTTGTCATTCTGCCCTCTATTCCTGATTGATGCCACCAGGTGTGTAAGTTTGCCTTCCTTGACGAATGTTTCGATAATATTCCTCGGAGATAAACACTTCTCAGTGGTGTGACCCGTCGAGGAAACAGAGACATTGAGATCAGAAACATATGATGAATTCAAAGAAGTTGAGTTAACGCCCGGATCACTTGTACCGCTTGATATAGGCTCCGCCGCAGAGGTAAATAATATGTCATAGACTTGTATAATATTTCACATAGGTCTTTTACAATTTAACTTAACTATAAGTTAATGTAAATAATTTACCCAGTCTAATTAACATGTTAGTTAATATATATATATATATATATATATATAGGGAGAGCAAAGTTAAAATAAGAAGTAGTTTTTTCCTAAGAAGTATAGAAAATATGTTTTCACCCTAATAAAACACACCACACAATAAACACATTGCAGCTAAAATAAAACACATTGCACAATAAACACACACATATATATACCGACACCCTAGTAGTCATTAACTTACATTTGATATGACAATGTTTATAGTTGGACATAAGTGCCTCATTTGAGGTAGATGAAGCTTCGTTAGATGCAACCGTAGAAGCAGATGTGTTCAACTTCACCACGAGTGAGGGTTCAGCCATGAGGGGTGTTTTGGGACCATTTGGGGTCGTGGTTCTAGCCGATGCAACGCTTTCAGAACAAACTCCTATATATTTCTATATTGCAAAAAATACTGATGGCACCTCAAGAACATATTTTTGTGCCGATGAATCAAGGTTCGTGTTAGATACTGTAATTTTTTTTTCGTTATTAATTTGATTCATTTATATTAAACTAAATAACTATTTTTATGGAATTTATGTAGATCATCAAAGCTTTTAGATGTGGGAAAAATTGTATATGGAAGTACTGTTCCTGTCCTCCATGGTGAAAACTACAACATGAGGTTATTGGTATGTGAAAATAAAAATTGTGACACTAAATAAAAAACAAAATTTGAATATTATTACGACATGCATAAGCGCGCGCATACTTAAGTTATGTATATAACCAACTATAAATGTGTGTAGGTGGACCATTCAATCATCGAAAGCTTTGCGCAAGGAGGAAGAACAGTGATCACATCAAGGGTGTATCCTACAAAGGCGATATATGACGCAGCGAAAGTGTTTTTGTTCAACAATGGTACTGGCATCACTGTTAAGGCATCTCTCAAGATATGGAAGATGGGTGGAGCAAAACTAAACCAGTTCCGCCTTTAGTTTGTTTTTTGTGTTTGGTAATTTTCTAAGCTTGTTTTTATTTGGGTTATATATCCTTGTAACTGTAAATAACCGTATTCTCAACTACGGAATAAGCTTATGGAAATTAATGTTTGAAATAACTTTGAATCGAAATCTTATATTGTTAACTATGCTACTTGTATCTTTAAACTTCAGATAATTTTTCTTAATAAAATTACAACAATTTTGTATCCATGACAAAATACATTAATAAGAAATGGGCTGTGAGAGTGAACTCGGCCCATTAGAAAGCATACATATAGATAAACTAGTTAGATTTAAAAGTAAATTGCCTCGGGTGGGCAAAAGTAATCTCGTAAAAATGTATATATATGTGAACACTCGGGTGGGTAAAAGTAAAATTGTACTAATTTTGACGTTATTTTACTAATCTCGTGAAAATAACGTTAAAAGTGATGGAAGGTTAATCAGGCATCATGTAGTGGCGTTGATAGCCGAAAGACAAGGGTACATGCACCAATCAGCCGGCGTCCCGATGATTGAGTGCTATGTGCCTTATGTCCAAGGCTTGATGCAAAACTATTATCGAGCCGGGGGTCTCACCGGAAGCAGCCTCTCTGTCCCTATGGGGTAGAGGTAAGGCTGTCAACATCTTACCCTCCTCAGACCCTACCATAGCTTTGCTATTGGTGGGATATACTGAGTACGATGATGATGAAGAGGAGGAGTTAGATTTAAATTTATAAACCAAAAACCATCTTTTCTTTATTCAAAGACCAAAGCATACATAAGAACAAGACCACGAAATTGACAGAACCAAGCCAAAACCTAATGATGATCTCTTCGGAAGTCTCCACTCGGCAACTAAATTAAAATCATAAGCTCGGTGTTAGAAAAACGGACAATATTGATATGTACGAGAGCTAAGTAGATGTTACACCTAGCTTGATGCCTTTATCAATATTAATTATGATAAAATATTTGTGTTTAAGTAGTCTATACTTTATAGAATTAATAATTAGTAGTATTGTAGAAAGTTATAAAACCACTAGCAATAATTAAATTTAAAGTCATATACCACACGAACATCAAAGAACCGAGGGTTTTATAAAAATGTATCCCTTCTTAAAGTGTTGATGAAATATGTAGATTTAGAAGTAAGATTAATGGTTGCTGTTTTTTTTAAGATTAACACGCGAATAAAAAAACTTTGTTTTTAAATTTTTTAAGGATTCTAATTAAGCTAAATGTTAATGTTTTAATAGTATGGATACAATCATACAATGGTTAAAAAATTACTAGGAAAAAGGGACAAAAGATTAAATATGGAATATCGAGACTAAAGAACATTGGTCTCATGAAGTCGGTGCATATTATGCAACATTCAACATTGAATCACACTAATCAACGCCTGTTTTGTAGACAACTCCAAAACAAACATAACACCGACATATTCCTCTATAATAATGCATCAATTTTATATTTCTTTCACTCTTTAGTTTTAAAATTGTTTAGAATTTCTTTTTATAACAGTAACTTACACACTCTTTAAAATGAGTTGAGTTATTTAAACAAGTTAAACAGATGAAATATAGGGATGTCGATGAGATTGAGACGAGTATTAGAATTCCTAGTGCTATACTTGATCACAAAATTGTGTCCAATATCTACAGGTATTGGTTGGGTAATCAGTTAATCACTCATTGGAAATCAAATATAGTCGTTAGTGTGATAAATACCACCTGCTAGGATTTCAAATACATTAAAAAAAACAAAAATATAAAATTACAAACTAGTGAAATAATAGATTATTCTATTACCTAAGGACGAAGAAAGCTAACAACAAAAAGAAATAGTTAATAGATTTTGTTAGAGTAAAATAGGTATATATGTTTTGGCCAATCAGGACGGATCCAAAATCTATAAAAACTGTTACAACTAATTGCATACTCGATTCCATAGCTAAGTGCTTGTCAAATTACCCCTCCCGAATATTTTAGGTTTCAAGTTTGTCAATCGGTTTTGACACCTGGGTTCATTTGTCTATTAGATTCAGATTCGTCTGTCATACTTAGTGAAGTAAAAGAAAAAAACTAGCGGGCTAATTATTCATTTATTTGTAGTGTTAAAAAACTTAAAAATATATATACATATCATTATTTGGTTGTCTACTATTAAAACTATAATTTTCTTTTTTAATTTTTTAAACGGCAAGTCACACTCTTAAATTCTATTCCTAAGATACACATTTGCTAACAAACACAAGACTCGAATCCTCACAATTTATATTTTCTTTTTATATATGTGAAAAAGATAACTCAACAATAATATTGTAAAACTAAATCAAAGCACGTGCCAATAATAATGTGTTTAATTTTTTTTTTAGAAATTCACATTAGAATTTAGTTAATAAAATAAAAAATTGACAATTAAACAAAAAAAAAGAACTGAAAAATGATGTGATTATATAAACTCAAACCCATTGTTAACTTGCTTACTCTCATATACTATAAGAACACAAAAGAAACATACACACCACTAGCTATCATTCTACCACATTAATAATCAAAACATAACTAAACAAACCACTAAACACCTAAAATAAACCGAAAACAACAAATTTAGCAAGTTTTAAAGTCCGTTTGGTACAACTTTTCAAGTCCAACCTTGTTTATACCTTCGGAAAATTTCTCGGTTTGCGCGTTTCTATACGCGCTACAAGCAATAAGATAAAGGCATATGAGAGCCACCACAGCTACGATTAATATCACATTCGCCTTTCTCCATTCTTTCCTTAGGTTCCCTAACAAACCGGCTTTACACGAGTCACAATCATAGCACAAATGGTTCGGGTCATTGTTCCATATAGGACAATCCGTATCGCCTGTTGGGTTACTCAGGTTGATCCACATAATCGGGTTCACGTATTGGTATCCGCACACGGTTGGAGGCTTACAACATCCTGACTGAAACAATGTCAAGAAATAAGATTATATAAAATCTTATTTTGAGTGAACTGCATTTTTTCGTCCCTGTGGTTTGTCCAAATCTGCGGGTTTAGTCTAATAGTTTCAAATTTGCGATTTTCGTTCCTGTGGTTTCATTTCACTTGCAATTAAACCCGAATTCACTAATCCCGTTAAGTTTGGTCGTTATACCTATCAACGTGCCCTTCACGTGAGGGGGATTGCGAATTAGGACTGAGGTTTTTCTGAGGAGAAAAAGGACAAAACTGGCCCTCTCGTGAGGGGTACCTACACTGATGGATTTAACGACAAGACTTAACGGGGTTAATGAAATCAGGTTTAATTGCAAGTGAAATGAAACCACAGAGACGAAATCACAAATTTAAAACTACTTGATTAAAACCGAAAATTTAGACAAATCACAGGAACGATAACCGCTTTTACTTTTTTATTTTTAATAAATATAAAGTATATAATAGGATTATTCATGACCAATCATTAAGGCAGACAGAAAAATAGGATGCCATGTGATGCTTTTTGAAGTGTCTTGAATGAGGCCAAAAAATTGAACCTTAATGGGTTGGGTGCAAGATTTAAAATCATTGCCACATGGAAGTAGGTAGAAAACTCACACATTATACACCTTAGTAAGTCTAAATTAGCACTCATTTAGCTTATCAATTATATTGACTAGGTTGATCATTAAATAATAATAGACAGATTAAGTAGGCCCACTAGCAATTATCTCATAAAAATGTTGTTAAGGGTATGAAAACAATTTTAAGTTAAGTTTTTATCAATATACCAAATAAAAACTTGTATTTATAATTTTATTTCATCATCATCATCATCGTACTCAGTATATCCCACCAATAGCAAAGCTATAGTAGGGTCTGAGGAGGGTAAGATGTAGACAGCCTTACCTCTACCCCATAAGGATAGAGAGGCTGCTTCCGGTGAGAACCCCGGCTCGATAGTAGTTTTGCATCAAGCCTTGGACATAAGGCACATAGCACTCAATCATCGGGACACCGGCTGATCGGTGCATGTACCCTTGTCATTCGGCTATCAACGCCACTACATGATGCCTGATTAACCGTCCGTCACTTTTAACGTTATTTTCACGAGATTAGTAAAATAACGTCAAAATTAGTGCAATTTCACTTTTGCCCACCCTAGGGTTCACACATATATACATCATATGTGCGCACCGCAAGCAGGGCTATATTTATAATTTTATTTAAACATTTAAATTGCTACTTGTGAAAATAGTTTACTTTTTTCAACAGGTCATGAATGAGAGGTAAACCAGAACAATCTATTGTAGAGAAACAAATTCTACAAGACTAGACTGCAATAGAATCGATAAAACACTTGAAATGACCTGAGCTTTTTTCGAGCTTGAGTTGAACCCGAGCTTCGTGTCTAGTCGAAACTTCTATATGCTTAGAATTAAAGGGTGTCCATACTCCATAGGCTTGGGTGAATTAAGGTACAAGATACTAAGACAGGAGATTGGGTTAATGTGAGGATTGCTAGGGGGAAATTGTTTGAGGCCCAAAATATCATCAAGCCCGAACAGGTCATTATCCACCCTGGCTCTTTTCCTAGATCAAGGAGTCAAGGACCAAAGAAAAAATAAAACTTTTGGGCCTAACCAATATTGCATGGGCTACCCATTTTAGAGCTAGTTCTTTTCACTTATTTGAGGGTCGTGATGAGCTCGGATGGTACCGGTACTGATTCCAAAAATCACGATCTCGAACATTTTAAATATTTGGTACCGGTACAGTAACGGCACTTCGTGCAAAATTCGATAAATATCGAAAACGCTCATCCCTATTTAAGGGTCTTATAAGATCTACTTGTCTAGTTACTCTAGTATGAAGAAACCCATTAAATCATTTAAAACATAACTGAAAATATATATTAGATGGACTCATTTTAAAACGTGACTAACAAAGTTTTGGACGTGTTAAAAGTTAAACCCCTCGCGCTAATTTACAAGTCACCTTAGGGAAAAAAGTGTATATCCTTAAATGTGACAAAAAGAATAGAAAAAAAAAGCATGATGTTAAAGTTGTGAGGAACATATCAGAAAAGAGGTAGGTACCCCCTCTTTGAATTCTCTAGCTTTGTTTTTATCTCACGTTTTTATTTTATGGCAATAAATGCAAGTAATTATCAACGTAAATATATATTGCATTTGTACCGAATCAAACGTGTCACGAAGTTTAAAACGAACTCTAATTTACATTTTTTGCCATGCTCGTGTCATTCTCAAAGTGCCACTCAGTTTACCGACCGACAAAAGGAGTAAAATATAATTATAAACAATGAATAGTTATCTACAAGTCTACAACCTTTTGATTATATGTTCGATTCTTGTTCTCGACATAACTTATCAGTTTGACTGATTTAACGATTAATAAAATTCGATGGTTAGGAATTGATATTCTTTTACACAAAATGAGCATTGACAAAAATATTAATAATTTTTAAGTTTTTGTATAGAAGTTTCTCCATATCATTAGGAACAAAGGGATAAGTGTTGGATGAGATTGATGGTGACACTATTGGACACCATATACCATCATATAAATCCATGGTAACTTATAGCGAAGTTATTATTAGTGTCTTTGTAATGTGAGATGTAAACAAACCACATAGATGTAACTTCAGTAAATCCTGTCTAATCTACTCATCCCATTAGTCTAACCTGCCTATAATCTTCTTTAATTATAGAAGCTTTCTCCCGACATAAACATCATCAATGATGCCTTAAACTTGACGGGTAGTGACAATAAGTCAATAAGTTGCATTTCATGTATTTCTTCCACGTGAGCATATGTAGATTACACGTTTCTTTACTTTGTTGGTTTTGTAACATCCACACAAAATATGTGAACATAAATAATGATACCTAGGATGGAAAAATAAACAATAATGATAAAAGACATCTATCCAAGAAAAAGGGTTTTGAAGGATTTGATCCAAACATGTTTTTACACATCAGATTAGGTTTGATGGATCAAGATTTATTAATTAAACCAAATGATTTGGATTATATATAATTAAAATCAAGAAATTTGTCCAACTGTCCAAGTTAAATGCATTTATCATCTGATTTTCAGCAGGTGATAAATGTGCAAAGCTGAGTTCGAGCTTGACTAGTTTTGATTTACTAAAGCTCGAACTTTTTTATTATTTGTTAATTAATTCTAATACATTTTAATTAGTTTTATATAATTATATAAAACTTTAAATGAGATTAAGGTTGGCTCGAGCTCGTGAAGTATCTTAAACTAGCCAAAGCTCGGTTGTGCATTGTGAAATTAACATATAGAATTCCAAAAAAGATAAAGCTTTCAAATACACAAGGCTCAAGCTCGGGCTCGATAACTAATCGACTCCTTTCAAGCTTTTCATCGTTCCGAACTCAAGTAGTGAAGAGGTAGGTCCCAGCAGAGCCCAGTTGGTCCCGCAAGACTCACCTTGAACAGGGACGTCTGCGCAAAGGCCATCTGCTTCCGCAGGACCCACCATGCTCAGAGAACCTTACGCGCAGTACGCAAGCTGTACACGCAGGGAAAGCCTCCCAATGGTGAAGTACCCCGCCTGTTCCCGCAGTTGCGGATACAAGCCATCAGGGAAGGCTACCCGCAGACAGCAGGGCTACACGCACAAGACAATAGATACTTCAGTAGTCACATGAAGGAATGAGCAAGACGGGAACAATCCCGCCAAAATGAGCCAGTCCGTATGATTCTGAAAGATCTTCTGTACTATACCTACCAAGGTATGGATAGGACAGACAATCTGACCAGAACAGCCCATGAGCCAATCACAGGGTGACAGCTCACCGACAACAGTACGAGGAGGAGCACCCTCTAGTACTGTTTGTCACTATTAGCCGCTGCCTACTCACCAACCCTTACTGCAGGGCATGCGCAGCCTACAGTTGGTGAAATAGTGTTACTGTTGGCCGTAACCTATTCACCAACCAGCATGGCCTGCGTATAATCCACAGTAGGTAGGACGTGCATAATCTACAGTTGGAGGAATAGTGCAGCCGACATAGTTACTGTTGGCCGTAACCTATCCACCAACCAGTATGGCCTGTGCATAGTCCACTGTTGGTAGAACAGGAATACTATTCAGCCGGCTATACCTTCTAACCTACCTTCGGCTATAAATACTCCAACATCTTGGAATGGTAAGATCATCTGCTAACCAGTTATCTAGCAATCTCTTAATATACACTTATATTCAGAGCAATCTAGTCTGATTCTCACGCCGGAGGGTGGTCACAAGGAGGAACCCCCCCCCCCTTCTCAGTGACGAGCTTACGGTGTTTGTTTTGCAGGTCTCCTGAAGAACAGCCTTCTCAGTTAGATCTCATCCGTGGGAAACATTACTTAACCCCCAGATTATCTATAATCTGTCCAGATTATCTATAATCTGTCCAGGGTTCACATAGTGTTTCTTCATTGGCGCCATCCGTGCATAAAAGCTAGAACTATTTTAGTTTTTTCACAATTTCTGAAGAAATGGTTAACGTTACCCCGGTCCAAAGGCCAGTAACCGACCAAGAAACCCCGGTAACAACCCCAGCAACTGGGGGGAACACCGGCGGTTATACAATCCTTACGAACACTACTCCGACCACCAAAGCCGGAGCAAGTGCAGTAAATATTCCACTGGGGTTCACCGACACCCAGTTGGAAAAACGAACAAGGGCCCCTCGCCAAACACTAGATCAAGTGAAGGCGTGGGCCGAAGCACGGCAAAGAGAATTCCAAGCCGAATTGGATGAACGCTTGCGTTCAGCTCAACAGGCTGACGAATTCGGCAGTACTCGCCAACACCTCAATATGAGCAGTGACTGCGAGTACTCAGACGAGTTGGAGTCCGATACCGACGCGAACCCTCGCCATAAGGCGAAAGGGAAGCGTAAGGAAACGGACGTCCAACCAAAAAGGAATTTTGGGGAAGCTTTTAAACCAATCGCGGAGAGAAACCCGCGTGACTTCTCCAAAACCTTTAGACCAACTGCTACAAATGCAGGAAAGTCAAAATTCGCAAGGGACATTGCGGAAGCAATCGCCCCGAGAAGTGCCAAACAGATGTCCAACATTGGCACTTATGATGGTCTATCCGACCCAGACGACCATTTGAACAGGTTCATTGCGGGGGCTACCGTCAGCAACTGGACGGAACCCACGTGGTGCTACATGTTCCAGATGACTCTGGTCGGAGCGGCCAGGGCATGGTTCGATCGTTTACCGATCCACCACATATATGACTGGGCGGACTTTCAGAACAAGTTCAGCCAGCACTTTAGCCAACAGAGGAAGTACACTGAAGAGCAGTGGACGATCCTCAACTGCGTGAGAGAGGAGGATGAATCTTTACTAGACTTCATCACCCGCTTCAACTCCAAAAAGCTAAGTCTCGGCAACATAAGTGAGGATCTGGTTCGCGCCGCCTTCATCCAAGGCGCCGAATACCCAGAACTTATCCGCACATTGACGGGTAAGGATGGCATGCCATCAACTTGGGATGCCATCATGACGGCGGCAAAGCGCTTTGCCGAGACGGAAAAGCAACTGGGAAGGGATCTTCCCCAGAGTACACACCTCTACACGCAGAGGACAAGGGAGAACAACGTTAGGACCGCCCGGCAGAACAAAAAGAGGCGGCTAGGTATTTGGCAGTCAAGGGTAAACTTTGACACCTCATCCAGCTCTCGCCCTCTTGTTGGCGGAAGGGACAACACACACCCTTCAAACCGAAAAAAACCGGTGGACGCCACTCACCAAGAGCGTCACGGAGATATTTGCCACGGAAAAATTGCCATGGCCAAAAGCCCCATTGATCCGGCAGAAACCTAATGCGGATCAAAGCAAGTCCTGTGATTTCCACGGGACAAAGGGTCATGGTACTGAAGAGTGCACATCCTTGAAAGACATTGTTGAAGCATTTGTCAAGGATGGAAGACTTGCACATCTCGTGGCATCAATCAGGAAGGGAGGAAGGAGTGACAACCGGTACAGAGGTAACGGACGAAAGCCCGTCGACATCAGCATCAACATGGTTCATGGCAAGGTCGGAGGAAGAAAAAGACGAGCGACAGAACCATGCGCGTGGAAGGAAGCTGAGGTGCGCTTCCCGCGAGTACCAGGAGGCCCCAGCAAAGAAGGCCCCATCGTCATTAAAAGCCAGCTGGGGCATTACATCACTTCCCGCACTCTTGTTGACAACGACGCTTCGTCGACGGTGATGTACAGGCAGTTCTTTGACAAGCTGGATGATGAAGACAAAGAACGCCTGGAAACGGTCTACGCTTCAATGGAAGGGTTTGACGGCAGTACAGAAACCCCCCTGGGTATCCTATCTTTCCCCGTCACTCTTACAGATGGAAAACACTCCCGCACAGAGGATGTGGACTTTGTCGTGATGAGGAAGCCACACCACACGTACGACATCCTCTTCGGGAGAGACGGGATGGCAAGATTCAACGCCGTGGTATCTTCAGTCCACGGCATGATGGGATGGCCAACAGCTGAGGGTGTGGCGATGATCACTGGCATTCCCCAGGTATGCATCGCATCTGTCTCATCTAAACCCCAACCAAAGATGGCTAAACCAACCATCACCGAACCGGAAAAATGGGCCTTCAATGGCAAATACCCCGACCAGGCCGTTACCATTGGACCAACAATCGTTGATCCCACCCGCACCTTACTCAAACGCCTACTGCAGAAAAACGCTGACATCTTTGCGTGGACACCAGCTGACATGACTGGTGTACCCCGAAGTAAGGCGGAGCATAAGCTCAAGTGCGATCCGGCTGTTACGCCAGTCGTACAAAAGCGCAGAGTAATGGGGCCTGAACAAACTAACGCGTGTAGAACCCAAGTCAAGGAACTCCTTGACGCAGGCATCATACGCGTTAGTAGATATCAAACATGGGTTGCAAATCCCGTAATGGTACCGAAGAATGACAAACAATGGCGCATGTGCATAGATTTCAAAGATTTGAACAAAGCATGCCCCAAAGATTGTTATCCGTTACCAGAAATTGATCTTAAGGTGGATTCGTTGGCACCATTTCGCCTTAAATGCTTCTTGGATGCGTATAAGGGGTACCATCAAATCCACATGGCCGTAGATGACCAGGACAAAACCGCGTTTCGGACGCCCGATGGTACATTTTGTTATAAAATGATGCCCTTCGGACTTAAGAATGCAGGGTCCACGTACCAACGCCTGATGGACAAAGAGTTTCATGCCCAAATCTGGAGAAACTTGGAAGTCTATATGGATGATTTGGTCATCAAAAGCCCCGAGCCAGAAGCGATGTTGAAAGACATTGAAGAAACTTTCAACACGCTCAGAAAGATAAACATGAAGCTCAACCCGAGCAAGTGCTCATTTGGGATGGAAGAAGGGAAGTTCTTGGGAGTCATTGTTACTAAAGATGGCTTCAGAGCGAACCCTGAAAAGATCGAAGCCATTGTTAAAATGGAATCACCTACCACCATCAAACAGGCTCAGACACTGAATGGACGACTAGTCGCACTTAATCGCTTTTTGGCAAACCATGCAGATAAGTCGTTTCCTTTCGTGTCAACATTAAGAAACTGCTTAAAGAAAACGCACTTCCGCTGGACACCAGAAGCGGAAGCAGCTTTTCAGGAGATTCGGTCACGCCTGATCGAACTCCCAACACTTACAGCACCACAAGCGGGAGAGGAGTTAATCCTATACCTTTCCGCAACAGATAGAGCAACCGGGGCAGTACTGCTAACAGAACGAAAAGGCATCCAGATGCCAATCTATTATGTTAGCCGTGTACTAACAGACGTAGAAACCCGGTACTCTACCCTCGAAAAATTAGTCTTAGCACTTATACACGCTTCACGCAGGTTAAGACGATATTTCCAGGGCCACCCAATCACCACTCTCACCAACTTCAAACTCTCAAACGTTCTAGGCAAACCCGAATTATCGGGACGTCTAGCCAAATGGGCAATTGAATTGGGAGAATATGCAATTAAGTACAAGCCAAGACCAGCCATAAAAGGCCAGGTCCTGGCCGATTTTATTGCAGAAGTCCCCGCTACGCGGGAGAAAGAGTGCCAGGAGGAGGCTCAACCCTCCCCAGCACAGGACATCAACGATATCTGGCGACTCTATACTGATGGAGCAGCCAACAACGAGGGTTCAGGCGCAGGGTTAAAATTAACCAACCCAGCGGGCCAAGAATATACTTACGCTATTCGGTTGGATTTCCCAAGTACGAATAACGAAGCCGAATACGAAGCATTCTTGGCCGGATTGAGAATTGCGCGTAAAATGGGAGTGAAAAACTTGGAAGCCCACGTGGATTCCATGCTGGTGGCCAACCAAATAAATGGGACGTACACGGCTGTGAACGACATAATGGCCCTGTACCTCGCCCAGGCAAAAACCCTTATGCGTGATTTTAATGATTGTAAAGTCATACACGTTAAGCGCAGCGAAAACAAATCTGCGGATGCGTTAAGCAAGCTTGCATCACTAGCCTTCACCCACTTGGGAAAGGACATCCGCATTGAACTCCTCGAAGCACCATCAGTCCCGCACAAGGAAATTTGTGTCATCCAAACCGGTACAGAAACGTGGATGACACCAATAATAAATTACCTTACAGCAGGAACACTACCAGAATCAAAAACACAGGCAAGAAAACTACGCTGTAAAGCACTAAATTATCAACTCATCAATGACAACCTTTACAGACGTAACTTTCTTGGCCCACTTTTAAGATGCGTGGACAACCAAGATGCTGACTACCTCTTAAGGGAAGTACACGAGGGCATCTGTGGAGTTCACGCAGGTCCCCGCGCTGTTGTGGCTAAGCTGAACAATGCGGGATACTTTTGGCCGGGGATGCATATGGATGCACTGGCATACACTAGAAAATGCAGGTCTTGCCAGCTTTACGCACCCAACACGCATCGCCCGAAGAACGAACTTGTTCCAGTCACTTCTTCGTGGCCATTTCAGAAGTGGGCCATCGATGTGACAGGCCCATTTCCCACAGCAGCAGGAAATGTTCAGTTCCTAGTGGTAGCCATCGATTACTTCACCAAGTGGATAGAAGCAAAACCTTTAGCCCAAACAACCGCAAAACATATCAAAAAATTTATTTGGGAATTTATTATTTGTCGTTTTGGACTTCCACAGAATCTGGTGAGCCATAACGGCACCAACTTTGCTGACAAGAAGCTACAGCAGTGGCTGAAAGAACTTCAAATCACCCACACCTTTACCTCAGTGGCACACCCGCAAGGTAATGGTGAGGTGGAAAGAGCAAACAAGAGCATCGTCGATGGCATAAAGAAAAGACTCTTGAAACACAGATCCGGCTGGGTGGACGAGCTCCCGCACGTCCTTTGGGCAAACAGAACGCTGAAAAAGGCCAGTACGGGGGAAACCCCGTTCAGTCTCACTTATGGCACTGAAGCCATGGTCCCAGTCGAAATTGGTTTACCCTCACCAAGGGTCTTGATCCAGCCAGAAGACAATGATGCGGAAAGACGGTTAGACCTTATGCTAACCGAGGAACGCAGAGACTTAGCCGCAGTGCATGAAGAAAATTACAAACGACAAATGCAAAAGTACTACAACACGCGGGTAAAACTCTGCAATTTCAATGAAGGAGACTACATACTGCGTAACAACGAGGCTTCAAACCAAGAGCGCCCAGGAAAGCTGGCCCCGGTCTGGGAGGGGCCATACATTATCAAAGAAGTCCTGGGAAAAGGCGCATACCGGCTTGAAAGGCTCGATGGCACTCCTATCCCAAGAACATGGAATGGAGCTCAATTACGCAAATGTTATATGTAGATCAATTCCAAACTTGTAAAGAAAAGGCCTAGAGCCACTTCTAATGGAAATGATTCTCCTTACACAATGTGTTGATAGCCTTACCTTTAACTTATGAACTTCCCATGTGCCGGTATTCACCGCACCAATGCGTGAAGAAGTAAGTAGTTGCGTGTGGAAGGCGGCAAAACCCGCATAAACACAACGCTAAAAATGTAAAAAAGTTCTAAGGAAAACCTACACGCAGGTCAGTGGTAAGTAAAGTTTAGCCATCCTTGTAAGTGCAAGTGACGGTCTTACCCGCACAATCACAAGCAAGGAAGCAAAACTTCAACCTATCATCTACCACGTTCAAAGGTTAACTTATTCTGAACACTTAGAAAATTTCAAGGAAAAGATGAGGAAAACTTCCACGCAGGATAAATGTAAGTTTAGCCATCCTACTAAGTGCAAGTGACGGTCCTACCCGCACAATCATGAAAGAGGAAGCAAAAATAAACTTATAATTTACCACGTCAAAAAGTTAACTTATCTAAGTACTAAAGAAATTGCTAAGTGTAAACATGCGTAAAATAAACAAAGGACAAACACATTCTTTATTTCATCAACTTGAATATTACAAACATTGCTGGGTATATACCCGCATACAAAAGAAGTACAAGAGCAAATATCTACGCTAGTGGTGGAAAGGGATCTTTTGGATCATGCTTCAGGACCACTCCCACTTGGACCCGCACCATCGGCAGAGGGTGACGGTTCAAGGAAAGCTCTAAGGACAGCAAGCCCATCATCAGCAGCAGCAATTTCATTCACCTTCTCCACCACCGGATGCGGGAAGGCAGCATACTGGTTCACTGCTTGGTCATAAATAGTTTCGGTATCCGCATTATACAAAGGGAAGTTGGAAGGCGGGACGCCTTTCTCAGCAAACCCTAGACCAAGCAGGAAGCCGGTCCGTTCCCCATCCTCATGAGAAGCGTTGAGGGCTGCGCTCATAGCATCGTCGTAAGATGTCTCTGAAAAGACCCGATGCACAACCTACAAAAAATGTACAAGTATAAGAACTTCTATCCTACAAAGGAAAGCGTGACGACATAAAGCTAAAATACCTGAGGCAACGCTTCTCGAAGAAGCCATTCCTTGACAACCAGAGCTTGGGTGCAGGCGCGTTCAGCTTCGTTCTTATTAAGATTGGCGAGAAGCACATCCTTTGCAGCGGCCTCTTCAACGCCCTTAAGCTTCCGCTCGGTGTGCGCAAGCACACCCCTCTGGTCCAGGATTTCTTGAAGCTTCTTCGCATCCTCCATAGCCAAGGCATCATGAGCCTGTTGAAGAGCCTCTAACTTAGCTTTAAGTTCTTCATTCTCCAGGCGGAGAGGCTCAGCAACAGCTTCAGCCTTGGTGGCCCTCTCGGTCGCGTTCCTCGCAGTCTCCTTAGCTAGCCGAAGCTGTTCGTTAACAGCTTGGGCAGCCTTGGAGCGGGCCTCGAGTCGCGCTTGAACCTCAACCTCGAGGGCCTTGAAGGCCTTCTCCTTCTCCGCAGATGCTGCGGTTAGTTTTTGGTTCTCCTCCCGGAGAGCACGCGCCTGAGATACTTCTTTAACGCGAGCTGCTTTCAACTTGTCGTTTTCACGACAAAGCAGCTCGACGCGTGGCTGCATCCGGGCCAGGAGAACCCGAAGCTCGTTGGTTAGCCTACCCTCCTGGTAGCTAACCATGGTTTCCCCCAACGCACCATGGGGAGCAGCGTGGCGAGCCCAGTCCACGCACTCCACAGGTGTGCGAAGGGTTGTTCCTCGGCGAATGTTCCATCTTGGAACATACACTTCATTGGAATCCGACACTGCAAAAGAAACAAAGCAGTTAGGAAAAGATGATAAAAATTGCATAAAGGACAAAAGAACCCTACGCACCTGTAGGGTCGATCACAGGCCGATAGCCACCGAACCCATCACCTGAACCTAAGGGAAATCCATCCAAAAGGTCAGGCAGATGGGAAGGTAACAAAGATCGGCGAGAAGCCCCGCGCGTACCTGAAGGTCCAGCCGTCGAGGCCGATGGCGGAGGCGGCATGGTTTCCGCCGCAGTCGATGGCGGAGGCATGGTGTCCGCCGCGGACGCCGCCGAGGAATCAGCAGCAACAGTAACCGCCGGCTCGGTGAACGATGCTGTAAAAATTGCACTCACCGCCGGCGGTGACGTCATCTCGGCTGGAACAGTTGGCTCAAAGGATTGAGCAACTGGACCAGCGGAAGCAGGCGAAGGTGCCTGGGTCGACGCCTCAGGTAGGCTGACCGAGCCTACCGTCATTGGCGGAGAGGTACTCCCCTGCGCTCCACCCTGGAATGCGTCAACATCCACGCCTGCAGAAAGAAGACAAGTGTTAATAAATTTATGAAGTATGATAAATCTACAAAAAGAAGAATGTTCATACTTACGGGTTTTCTTGAGCCTGAACGTACGGACGGGCGGGGATGAACCCGATGGAGCCGGTCTCTTGATGCCGGTCACCGTCGTCGTCGGTTCTCCGGAGGTAACAGTCGTAGCCTCCGGAGCAATGGTCTTCTCACCACCGGGGTTCCCCGCCACCTCTTCATTATCTGACTCGGTGTCAGATAGAAGCACCGGATCAGCTGTGGAGGCCACCTTCTCCTTCCCTTTCCCGCCGGCAGCCTTCTTCTTCCGCACTAGCGGAGGACCATCTGCGGATTCCTCAGAAGAAGACAGGATGTAAGGAATTCCAGCAGCGGGTACAGCATTGAGGGGTTGAGGATAGAATATCGCCTTACCTGGCCGCCGGTGGCTCAGGATCTCTTAGCCCGGCGGATAGACCTCCACAAACCGATCCGCCATTTGTTCCAGGATGGGAAACTCGTTCTCGTCTAGAGCACGAGTACCCATCCGCGCGGGACCGTCAGCTTCCCGCGGGTACAGGAGCGACTCCAAGTTGTTCCCCTCTGAAAGAAAATAAACAGTTAGAAGATAAACTCGTATAAGCAAAGAGAAACGGAGCATACCGTAAGGGATAGAGTTCGAACCGTATTCGAGGACGATTGGAACCTTTTGCGCGTCAGCCTCTTTCCACACTCGGCTCATCCCCAACATCACCATCCCGGACTCCGGAAACCGGAAAACCGGAGATTGGACCCGGGATATCTTTGCAAACCATTCCGCCTCCTGGTAGTTTGTGGCGTGGTGGCTCGGAATGGCTTGGCCATTTTTAAACTTCATGGCAATGGGGACGGCGCGAGCAGAAATGTAGAAGAACTCCCGCTTCCACGATCGGAGACTGCGCTCTGTCGCGCAAATCTTCAAACCCTTGATTCGGGTTGTCAGGGTGTACCACCCCTGGATGCACCTCCAAGTATAGAAGGTCATCAGGCGGTCCACGTAGGGCTCAACACCCAATATCCGGCACACCCACTCGAAGTGGCGAATCTTCGCGATCGCCATTGGGTGCAGCTCGGTCAGATGAACACCGTGCCTTTCGAGGACACGGTAAACAAACTTTGTCAATGGGAACCTAAGGTTCCCATAAACAAAGAATGCAGCATATACCCCGATCTTGCCACTGGGGGCATCGTACACGGTCTGATGGGGTTCAGGAAACTCAGGCTCGAGAGGATCGAGCATGAACTTCCTAACAACATACCGGTACTGATCGCCGGGCAGAGCACACTGGCACTCACCAGCAGTACTCTTGTCATCGGCCGAAGACTCAAGATCACGAGAAGACATTGTGCAGAAAAAAGAAAGCGATTTCGGGAAAATGCTAGCCTGAAAAGGGGAGTATTTGCCGGAAATCGCTAAAGAAGAAGAAGAGAAGGGTGAAAGTGTGGATTGCAAACAGCCATCTCCCCCTTTATATACTAATCGCAATTAATGCGATGAATTTAATGCGGAGGAGAGAGAAATCGAAGGTGCAATGAAACTATGACACGTGGCATAAAGCAGGCTGGCAACAACTGGACCAGCGGAAGCTTGCGAGTAGCTTGACTCGTTTGCACCCCTAGTTTTCAGACACATACCTCAAATCCTCCAAAAAGAAAACTTATCTTAAATCTTAATAATATTCATCTTGGTAATGCATGTAAGGTTCAACAGGATCCCTAGAGACAAAAGCTTGACGATTATGAAGGTCTAGACTAATCTAAAAGCATTTCTCAGATTTATTGTATCTTTCTATCTTGTCTTCATCCTATAGAAAGGTCCACATCTTATTAGTTTCTAGTTGCATGATATCGAACAAATTATTAGCAAGGGTTATACTAAACGTACCATCTATTTCTCTCTCGGGTTTAATCTATAAAATTTGTTTCATCTTGGTAGTGCATGTAATTGTTATCATTCAAAAAAAATGATCATGTCCTATTTCCTATACATCAAATAAAATGATCATACTTGTTACACATGCCTCCTAAATGTTGCTAAAGTAATTTAAAGTGAAACTTTATGTTTCATATGTGGAGAGTAATTAGGTATTGATAATGATGGGATCCTTTTCTCAATAATATAATGTGTTTATGATATGGATAACATTATGGAAGATTATTGTTGTCATTTAAAAAAAATGGTCATATTCTATCTCATATACACCAAATTAAATTTTAAAACATTCTTTTAGAAGAAATCACAAATATATATATGATTATGTTAGGACGGTGTCTATATCGGTAATATTGTTTGATTTTTTGCGATACGACTAGCAATGTGATACGAGTAAGTAATGATATAGACATAATTCCGATGCAATAAATATGAAAGGGTCAGCAATAGGAGAAATATTCCGCTCACAATAATATTGAAGCCCTAATTGCGCATGTATATGCATTTGTCCTTACAAAAATATCTTTTAAACAAAGTACTAAACACATGTTAAATGTCTCAAAGTTAAAAGCAAATATCTACAACATTTGATGATCAAACTTTGACCTAAATAACACTAATAATTGGCCCAAGTTGGTGGGAAGTGGTAGATGACTTGTTTTGCTCCATTGGGTTTGGAGCAGCAAGAGTAAGTTCTAAATCAAGAGTACCACTTGTAGAAGCATGAACTTGATTTAGAGAACTGAAATGTACAAGAGAAAGATTGTCATTGTAATCTTGATGTTCATCAAATGAGCTTGTTTGACTCATACCACAATTGTTTTCTTGATTTTGTAGTGCATACTTGATGTTGTTGCCTCTCACCTATGACAAACAAGAAAGTAACTTTTCACTTATTCATTAAGAAATAAACATGGGTTATGTGGAATTTTTATCCAACCCCCCACCCCCCAAAATTTTGGACTTCGGCTTCCTGCATTACAGGGTTGTACCTTGTGCTAAAGTTTTAAACTTCCCCGAATGCGTTGCATGGTTCAATAAAGCAACGGATAACGTATTTGGTGGTACAACCCTTCTAGCATGAAGTGAAGCATTGCAATGTATGACCATGCAATAATACCTACCATGTCAAAGAGGCTGGACCGATGTTTCTTGTTGGCAAGACTCGTGAGCCGGAGGAAGTACTTTTGAGCATGACTTGCAACTTGTGTAGGCGTCCTTGTTATCACAAAGTTTATTGAAATTCCTCTCCAATCACCTTTTCCTAGCTTCTCAAGTCCAGCTAGAAATCGTCGGTGTTCATCTATAGACCAAGGAAGACCTAAAAAATTACCAATTCCAATATGTTATAATTGAAAACACGCATATCCAGCCAAATAATATATATAGTAACATAGCATAGCATAACATATATAAGAACTTTTACTAGCCATTTCATACTTTGATTAGTCATAAATGATTTAAACAATTATTTAAGCCTACCTTTTTTCCTTTCTTGAGCTCGAGTAATGATGTCGTTTGAAAGATAACTATCCGACATGTTCTTGTCAGTTAGGTCATTGAGGGAGAGCCGAGAGGAAGATAAAGAAGAAGATGATGAATTTGAAGTTGAAGTCGATAGGGATAAGGAAGACGACAAACAATCTATGCTAAGACATTTCTTCATGGACATAGAATGTGGTGAGTCAAGTTGAACTCCAAATAGCCTTAGACCACCTCCTCCGCTTGCCAAAAGCGTGTTATTGACATTGCATCTATAGTAACTAGTGCAAGTTCTTGAATTGTGGCCTCTGTTTCCACAATGTGAGCATTTTCTCAACATTTTTGTTCAAATTTTTGCATAAACAAAGAAGCAAAGTATGTTTCACCCAAAAAAAACACACTTTGAGATAGAGAGAATTAGAGGTGTTAGGTTTGGAACTAAGGGAAACAAAGATGATGATATATGTGTGGTGGGAGGTATGGTTTTAAGCAAACAATGGATGCAAAGCTAAAGAATAATTAAGTGGATGTATATTCCCTTTTACCATTTGGGTACTTTCCCAAATAAAATGGATAAAGTTATATACTTATATTATTAGAATCACTTATCTTCATGTATATTTTTGTCTTGTTGGTTTGGGTAGCATCTTTTAATGAATTCCAGGATAATCATGTTTTATACTTTTATATCAAATGTTTATTACGCATATTCGAGTTTGTTTAAGAAAAATAAATTGTGTTGTACCCGTATGGTTGTATTACTATACGAGTTAGCAGATCGATGAGTTTGTTTTTCCTTTCACGTGATAGGCCGGATTCAACATTTTGCAAAATAATACTATACAATTCTACAAACCCAAGTTGTATAATGATGTAACTTGAACAAATAACAAAATAAATAAATAAATTGTTGTACTTGTTTTATAATAAAGTTGGCTGTTTCTTTGATTAAAATGATATTTTTCATGAATCTATAACTTTCAATACGATATATAATTTACCAAAGATGAAGTGTTTGGTAGGAAATTGATACATATATGATTAGTTTTTAACTTATTTATACGGGAAAAATTTAATATATTTCGTCTATTCCAAAGATGAGCTAGGGCATGTTGTTCTGTTATGTTGATAACAAAATAAAAATACTTAAAAAAGGATTTAAAACATTATTAAACGACTTTTACATTTTATATGTCAACTTACACACCATATTCAATTATTCAACCATTGGATCTTTTATATATATTTTTAATTTTCTAAAGTAAGTTTCACAAGATTGGTCTAGACTCATCTCTTCAAGATTAGAGGTCAGCAGAATCAACCAATTAGGTTGGATTGGATCTTATATAAAGATTAAAATGTGTTTATTCTATTATTGTTATTATTATTATTTTTTGAAGAATCTTATCAGATCTAAATTACAATACATGTTTAATTCATAAAACATTGTCTAGTGGTATTCTCTCATGAAACATTGCCTAATGATTTAATTATGTTTTTTCATAACCCAATTCATGTATTATTTGATTTATTTAGGATCTGATGTACTAACTCAAACAAGCTTAAATCAGTCTATACGCTTAGAACCAGCGATTACCATCATCAAACCATACTTTCAGAAACCGAATAGTTAAACCAAATAACAATGAAAATCTAGAAACATAAACATTCGTTTCGACGTGTGTCACATGTCAACATGTTTATGATTCAAACCTGTTTAAACTCATCTCAAAACCTTATCATTTTCAACTCATATCATGAATTGTGAGAACCACTTTAAACTATTCAAATCATTTTTATAATCTAATACACAAATATAGTTGACATATCATATCATTTCTCTCTTTGATTAGCATGTGTGGGGCCACTTGCATTTTCAAATAATTTCCCCAATCATTCAGGTGCATATAGCAATTTATATTCATACATACAAAAATATCACTTCATTGGCTGATCTATTTGAAATCATCTGGCAATTGGCATTACTATAAGAAGGAATATTTTTCAACACCATATTTGTGTAGTGGCCGACTAATATGGGAGACGTATGGAATTTTAGGGCGAGAACACCGCCCCCCCCCCCCCCCGCGCCAATATTGGGGCTATTTGTTGGGGGGGGGGGGCGAGGAATATTTGTCGTCAGTGTATGTTATATTTTTATATGTGTGTGAGATATATATGTATATGTATATTGGGCTACAACACCATTACACCCCTAAAACAAAACTCCACACTTTGCTGATTGGACGTCGCATGGCACAAAACGCCCCATTTTGTAGCCCCTCCATTACACACAGCCTAATAAACCTTCCTTGTCTATGTTTTTATGTGACAATATTTCATATTCTTTTGAGATATCTTGATATCTAAAATACACACACACACACATATATATATAGAGGACCGTTCAATATAGAACTAATTCAAAATAGGAAAATATAGGAACCGAAGGAAAACTTGTATATAGTTTATTGTGTGTGGAAGACAATCACCAATGCAATTGGATAGGGAAAAAATCCATAAAACCGTCTTATTTATCACATTTAAAACAATAGGTATAAATGTCAATATGATTCTTATAGTTCTCTACTAATATCACATTTAAAATATATATTATTGTTCCAAGTGTCCATACTATATAATAATTCTCACCCTAAATCATATTGACCAAACAACATAGTCTCCACTAAGGTTGGCATAATATAAGAACGACATACAATAATAATATAGCAACTTGCAAATTATTGTCTATGCATACGAATACTACAATGCGTGCATCAAGTACAACCCAGAAAATAGATAACTTCATGTTCATGAGCCTATATCCGAAAACCAAAATAGGATATGAAACTCAAATATCACGGATATTGATCCAACACAAGGATTTTAGAGTGTTTGGATGTGACAATTGTGACTTGAAGAATCAAATCTAGATCATATAAGCAAATATATAAACACTCAAAAACAATTATCTGCTTATGAAAACCGCAATAAGTAGCTAAGGTGTTTAAGCTTTATCTTAGCAATCCCAATTTTCAAACACTCACCTAAAGCAAAGGATATATTAATAGGTTTGTAGTAAGTTTTGCAAAAATCCCGACTAGGCGCTGATTGACCCCCGATTAATCGCTAGTCCCCACTTCACTGATTAATTTTTGGCTAATCAGGCAATTAATCGGTCAACGGTAAAATCCGGCCAAAATCAAGATTAATCGGACTTAATCCGCTTTCACAGATGAGGTTCTGGCCAAAATCCACGGTTTCCAACGAGATTCTAGCCAATTTCCGGCCAAAATGTGTTTCTGTATGTGTAAAACTGAAAATTATACATTAAAATCTAATCCGATTAATTCTGATTAATCGCTAGTCCCCACCCCACAGCCCGACTAGCGATTTTTACAACACTGGTTTGTACTCATCTCAATATTAGTATTATTTCAACTTCTCAGTGGATTCTCCTTATAGGGCTATTTTTATCCTAATATGTTATTTAATATGAAAAGGTCAACAGTCTTTTAGCATTAATATTATCATAACATAAAAACCATTTACTAATAGTATGAGTTTTCATGCATATCAGTTGTGGAAAAGCACTAATACTATATCACTATGATCAAATCTAAATGCTTTTTAAATACAAAAGCACTATATCACTAAAATCTAAATGCTTTTTAAATACAAAAGCACTATATCACTAGTATCTATCAAAAAGTCTAAACAAGTACAAAAGAGAGGTTTCAGTACTAAATCAAATTAGATCCTTGTGTAGTTGTAGACATGAATATGATATACTATAATAATCAAGCAATCTAGTACCATTTAACAACCAAACATATCTTTATGAGAAAATCTTCAGAATAATCAAACATGCTTCAGAATGGTACTTAACTTTGTAGGCATGATATACACGAAATTATTTCGTGTATCTTCAATAAGCCCGAGTATCATCATACATGCCTTGGAATGTACAAACCTTGGCCGACTTTTTACCCTTTTCTATTTTTGTTTATATGTGAAAAGTTTGTGTCTACATTATTTTCTTATAAAATATCATGCTTGTACATTGCAAGACCTTTTACGATACACAAAACGTAGACACATGGAACTATTTTGCGTATCACATGGCTAACATGCTTAATGATGTTTAATTTACCAAAAAAAATGTTCATTTTTGTGATTTTGTCTATGTTTATTAATTCTTAATGCACTAAAAAGGTCATTAAAGTAAATCATTAGATCATAGGTTATTAGCACCAAATTGCATGTAAAAAAATAATAAGGTAACATTTAACGAAAATCTTGGTAAGTTGTCTAGATGAACCAGAAATACTTACCAGTTACTTATCATTTCATAGAACAAAACTTTTCCGTCTGCGTATATCTTTCTAAAATTCATCAACATCTTGACAACGCAGCCTCAAATTTAACAAAGTTGAAGCAAAATCTGTTAACTTGTGACTGGTGACAGTAATTTATGCACATGAAGACCACCGACTTGAGATAAATAGAGTTGTTAACGGTAAAAGACATCTGCAAGACACTGGAAAATAGAGTTGTTAACGGTAAGAATTAGTTTCTAATGTTTGGATACAGCGAAACAGATAATTTGATCATCAGTTGCAACAAAACTTACCACAAAATTATAGAGATACAAACACATATACACTACAGTAAACTAAAACTCCAAGATCTGAATTTGCAAATTCCACGACGGTCTTCTTTAAGCGATTCACGTATTGATTGCACCAACGAAAGCACAGCAGGGACACGTGACAAGTCTTCATGACATTCCTAACATCATTCATATCATCTTTTTCTTAAGTAATTTAACAGACATCAACGATACTTGACAAAAGTTTCAAAATAAATAAACAAATAAATAAATAAATCATATTACCACATCAGCAAGACGGTCTTCAATGCCTCCAACGATAACATCAGTAGGCATGAATATCTTCCGGTAAGCAGTTCTCAAGCTCCTGATCTATATTAAAAATAATCAGATTATTAGCGAAATAATATAACTTATGTTATGATATTAACAAACAACTAACCTCAGTAACTGAGAACCCGCCTCTTCTAAGACCTTCTAGATTCAAACCACGAAGCTCTGCTCGGTCTCCAGCCACCATTGTGTACTTGGGGACATCTTGTGAAACCTTATTATGTTGCACCAATAAAAAAATCAGATTTCATATATAAAAAATATTCAATTTGGTTTCGTAAAAAAGCAATTTGATATAATATAACAAAGAATCTTACCACGGAACCGCCACCAATGAAACAGTAAGAACCAATATTGCAGAACTGGTGAACAACAATGGCCCCAGCAGTGTGTGCATGGTCCTACAAGAATACTTGTAAAACCAAACTTTGACTTGACCACATACAAAAATTCTGAGCCAAAATAACCGAACCCAAACAAAAACAGACGATTCTATTGTATGTTTATGTGAAAACCGAACTTTCAATTTTGTTTCGGTTTTTCATGTAATTAAAACCAAAAAACCGAACCAAACCAAATTTATGGATTTTCATTTATTATTTTGAATGTTAAGTAAGTTATAAGAATTTAATAAATAGTTTAACCCAATAATTTAGGGCAAAATGTATTATAACCGATTAATAATAAACTAACAAAAAGATCTAGGTCCAAATTCATTATTTTGTGCCAACTTTTCCATGCCCAAAACTTTCAAGCCCAAATTGTTAAAAAAAAAAAACTGAAATAACCGAAAAGAATGATTTTCAAAAATACAAAAACGGAATTTCATTTTTGGTTCGGTTGACATGGAAACTTTTTGACATCTTCTCCATGAAATTTGTGTAACCAGTGAAGTAACCAAAACTATTTTAATAAAGAAATGTATAAAAGGTTTTAAGAAATAGAAGAACACTTTGGGTCTCTTTCCCATTTGACAAGTTCCAGTTGTAACTACTGGTTTGACCCACTAGATATAAACTGATCAAAGGACTAACCTCCACCAATACATGGCCTGCTAAGAGGGTGCTGTTTGCAAAAAAGTTGTTGCTACCCACTTTGCAATCATGGGCTTTATGACAAGATCCCATGATAAGATTGTTATCACCAATAACCTAAATTATAAAATTCTTCAGTTAACTTTTTTTCAGTGGTAAAAGGAGTTTTTAGTCAAGTTAATGAATACCAAAAGGGGAAAAACATTCACATACTGTTTTGTCACAAGGTTTTGAAGATCGATGAATAGAAACATGTTCTCTAATCTCATTATTATCGCCAACTTGAAGAAAACATTCTACCAGCCTGAAAACTATCGCAACTAAGTGTCCATACAAATAGGAAAAACTGGATAAAGATTGATTCAAGATGATCTACAATTCAAAAACCTTATACTTCATATCTTGACATTTGATGCCAACAACAGCATGATGACCAATAACATTGTTGCAACCGATGATTGTCTTTCCGGGAATGTTATCTCCAACAACCGCCCCACTGTTTGTCAATAGCATACAAGTAAGAATCTAGGGTTAGCAATACTGCAATAACAATAACTAAATGATTCGAATTAACCTCATCAAGATGCATTTATCTCCCAATTTTGTGTTTCCGAAAACATGACTTCCGGGATGTAGTTTGCAATCATTTCCCAACACTACTGATGATCCCACAGTGCAAAAGGGTCCAATAGATACACCCTGCAAACTAAATGAGTTGTATCATTATATAATTTACTAGACAACTTATGAGAAGCAGATCCAAAAGTTAGCAAACTCTTATATGGACCAACTCAAAAAGGACCAAAACTTAAAAAGGGCATAACTTGAGTTACGAGTGAAATTATGGGCCCGTAACCGATCAATGGAAAGGACTCGACGAGCCGGACCTTGTGGCAAACAACTGTAGGTGGTTGGCCTAGCTGACCTGTCAGGCCCAAACTTCATCATTTCAGCCCTCAATTCCACGAGGAAATATTTTTACCCAAATTACGCAACATTAAAACCTATGTGATTTAGGCTTTTTATATTTAATGTATAATTTCATTTTTCCATTTTTATTAATATATCAAATACATATTTATATTAATGATTTTTATACATAAAAGTAAGATAAAAATAACTAAGAAACATAAATTATGTATATATAACAATTATAATAAAAATATATATAAAGAATAGTTAAAAATGTTTATAAAATAATTAATAAAGAAAAACAAGTCAATCTTGAGCCAATCTCGATCTTAATAAAACGTCACACGAGCCAAGCTCAGGCTGGGCTAGTTTTCACTTGTAATATAAATCAACAAAAGTGATCGGTAGGGGAGCAAACGAGACAAGCTGCTTGCGAGCTACTCAAGCTTGGAACGATAAAAAGCTCGTAACAAGCCGAGCTTTTTCGAGTTCTAGCCGAGTGGAGCCCGGTCCACAGAGAAAGCTTGTTTAGTTATCGTCTTATCGAGCCCGAACTCAAGCCTTGTTTGGGAAGCTCGTTGAGCCTTACCGAGCCTTGTGTACTTTTAAGTTTGACCTCTTTTGGACTTCTATGTATTAATGTCACACTGCACATATGAGCTCGAGCCAAGCTTAGACTAATTTAAGTTTTTTTTTCTCAAATATATAAAAATAGTTATAAACGTATATAAATCAAGTAATAAATAATAAACAATCCGACTTTAAAAAAAACAACTCAAAACGAGCCGAGCTCAGCCCTAGGCGAGCTCGGTCTCGGCTAAGCTCGTTTGCACCCCTAAGCTCGAATGCTTGAGCCCAAGCCTCATATAACGCTTGTTAAGTTATTGAACCCGATCTCAAGCCTTGTATGGGAAGCTTGTTTAAGCTCGTTGAGCCTTACCGAGCCAAGCATAGACTAGTTTAAGGTTTTTCTCAAATATATAAAAATAATTAAAAAGGTATATAATTTAAATAACTAATAATATACAATCCGAGCTCGAGCTTTAGAAAAACAACTCGAAACGAGCTGAGCTCGAGCTCTCGTAAGTCAAAACGAACCTAGCCCGAGCCTAGTTTGTATAACATTTCATCAAAATTGTCATCAGTAAGTAAGCAACATATATAACATTTCAATATTTCATAATTAACACCTAATAATCATATACCTGGCCTATAACCGCATTAGGATGAACAACAGACGTAGGATGTATGAAGCTAGGGTTTGTTCCGTCATCATTAACGGCGTTACAAGCATCTGTTAATAAATTACAACAGTTAGTTAACGTAAACATATAGATAATGAGAGAGTGAGCACAGAAGGTGGCTTACGGCTGAGAGTTGAGAGCCGTTGACGGTAAAGTGACCGGAGAAGACCACCGGCGAGCTGCCGCCGGGTTCTGAGGGTTGAAATTGCCATTTTTTTTTTTTTTTTTGAAATTGTGTGACTGTCGACACCCCCGGTCCCTCTCATCCTACGCCCTTGTGTATAACCTTATAAACCGGTCAAATCAATAGGGGTTGATTAGTAGCGTGAAATGGTTTCTTTATTGTTGGGTATCAAAATAGTAGGAGGACTGGATTGTAATAGTTGAATAGTATAGGGTGTCACTGCTTAGTTGTTAACCTGATTGTACTTAAGCAGAAAGAACCCGATCTTATAGGTATCGTTGAATTTTATATTATTCTTCTCCTCTTAGTTTTCTTCTTCTCTTTATCAATCTTGTGCTTGAATACCAAATTGTTTCGTAACATTTATCCCGACCCATTGCTAATCCACTTGAAATGTAAAAAATCGCGAATAATCATATTTTGATTTGGTCAATTAATGTTTGTGTTGCACTCTCAAGTCTCAAATATAAGTTTAACAACATATTGTATAATTTATAGGTATAATATTAAACTAAAAGAATATGATTTCTAAGTTGATCCCATATATAAGTTATGACACGCTTAATCATTTATTGGCTTACAACTTTACTACAACTTGTTAACAAATTTATTCAACTCGTTTTACTTTATTACAATAAGATAACATGTTTTGCAACTCGTTTATGACTCGATTACAATGTGGCAAATACTTGGGTTACAAGTTTTGCGACTAGTATATAATTTCCATCCGTATTGACATGTTTAGATAAATAAACTACATATTCAGATTACATGCTTTTAAGTGTGTCAATGTAAGGATTAATATTCTTTGCACGAATAAAGATATGAGTTATGTTAAGGTTTAACAACTTTAACCCGTAAAAAAACCATAATTAGTGTAAACATTTATATATATTGGTTATGCTTAAAAGAATAAAAAAAATTATTTTATAGTTACAACTTTTTTTATGTAGTTGGCAATAAAAGGTTGCAAATTCAAACTTTATAAATTATAACCTCAGCTTTTTTTACTCGGGTTATCGCTTTGATAGGCTGATCTGGCATTAGTAAGGATGTAAACGAGCCAAGTTTAACCCGAGCTTGCTTAAACTCGAACTCAGCTTATTTCGAGCTCTTTATATCTAAAGCTCGGCTTGAGCTTGGCTCTTTTATTATATACTAACTAGCATTTTACCCGGCGCATTGCGCTGGGGCAGGTTGGTAAAATCCGGGTAATGGTAAAAGCCACGAGTTATCGGTCGCAAGGGTTGAGGCGGTAAGTCGACATGAAATCGTTCGGTTTCAGTCACGTGTGTTATTGTACCGGAACTAAAGCCAAAATAAATAAAAACAAAAAATAATAAAATTTGGGATGGACCAAGTGACGTCGGCCGGTAAAACTCGGTCGTTGGTAAAACCATACTGTTGTCTATCCCGGGCGTTGAGACGGTGAGTCTAAGCAAATTCGCTTGGTTTCTGTCACGTTCGTTACAATATCGGAACAAAAACAAAAACAAAATTGGCATTCGGTCGGTTTTAGCTATGTTTATTACGGTATTGGAACTAAAACAAAACGTAATTGGCTTTCGGTCGGTTTTCGTTAAGTGTTACAGACCGAAACTAAAACAAACCAAAAAAGCCCACTATATGTTCGACCGGTTTTCGTTACGTTTGTTACGGACCGAAATTAAAGCAACTAAAAAGGACCAATAAGGTGCCGCAAAGTTGCACAGTCGGGACTTTGCAGCACCAAACTTTGTAATTGTATTATTAATTGTATTATATAATAATTAGTTTATATACATTATTAATCTGGATGAAAGTGGCAAAAGTAACCAAATCACATGTACGAAAATGGCATGTATTCTAATTATTTTTTTATGTATTTACGATTAAAATTTATTTATAGCATAATATATGCTATTTAGTTATTTAGTTATATCATAACGTTGCATATAATAATAATAATAATCATATTATATATGCAATATAAAAAGTATATAAATAATAGGCTCACGAGTCAGCTGGAGTTCAATAAGAGAACTCATTTAACTCCAGCTTAATTCAGGCTCTCGTTTAACAAAAAAAAATGAGAGAGAATGCGTACTGTAAAGGGGAGAATCTAAAGACCCGTTACATAAAAACTCGTAAACAAGCAACCGTCGACGATCCTCCACACAAAACCCGATCAACATCACAACATTCCTATGTTGTGCACAGCTTAAAACATCAACTTCTGAATAAAACTCATTGTCACCTTGTGAACTAGCCACTTTATGTTGTTTGACCGCAACCATTCGACCATCTTTTAAAACCCCTCGGTGCACGCACCCGAACCCACCTTCGGCTAAAAAGTTAGACCCCGAGAACCCATTTGTAGCCTCTTCGAGCTCAGTAAAAGCAAACTGTCTTGGTGGTTTACCAAAGACTGGAGCTTTGTGCTGACAGATTGAACATAACGAAGGAGGTTCGTGTGGTCGGTGTCTCGTTAATGGGACTAGTTTCGTCTCCGTCTCCATTGACTTTTCGGGCCGGTGGTCAATCTTGGAGAATATCACACGTGGCGCGTTTTTAATAAGTGGCGGACCTACAATGAAAGAAGGCGGGGGCGGGGGGGGGGGGGAGACCCGCCCACCATAAAAAAAAAGTTTAGTGTTATATACTCGTTAAAATCCTAGGAGTGAAAACTAGTCGAGGTTTTCGATATTGAGTCAGACCCGAGCTTCAAATGAATCTCGTTTAGTTATTGAGCTCGAGCTGGAGCCTTGTATGGGAAGCTCATTTAGGCTCACGAGTCGTGCCTTAACGAGCTTTGTATATTTTTAAGTTTGACCTCTTTTGGACTTCTATGTATTAGTTTCACACTGCACAGCTGAGCTCGAGTCGAGCTTTGGCTTGTTTAAGGTACGACACGAGCTCGAACCGAGCTTAGGCTCGTTTAAGGTTTTTTTAGAATATATAAAATAGTTTAAAATGTGTATACGTTAATTAATTAATAAATAAATCTGGCTCGTTTAAGGTACGACACAAGCTCAAACCGAGCTTAGGCTCGTTTAAGGTTTTTCTTAAAATATATAAAATAGTTTAAAATGCGTGTACGTTAATTAATAAATAAATCTGGCTCGTTTAAGGTACGACACGAGCTCGAACCGAGCTTAGGCTCATTTAAGGTTTTTCTCAAAAAAATTTAAAATAGTTTAAAATGTGTATAAGTTAATTAATAAATAAAAAAGCAAGCCAAGCCCGAGCTTTAAAAACAACTCGCAAGCTCGAGCTTTTAAAAAAAAGGCTCGAAACGAGCTTAGGCTCGTTTAAGGTTTTTCTTAAAATATTTAAAATATTTTAAAATGCGTATACGTTAATTAATAAATAAATCTGACTCGTTTAAGGTACGACACGAGCTCGAACTGAGCTTAGGCTCATTTAAGGTTTTTCTCAAAATATTTAAAATAGTTAAAAAAGTTAAAAATGTGTATAAGTAATTAATAAATAAAAAACAAGCCAAGCCCGAGCTTTAAAAACAACTCGCAAGCTCGAGCTTTTAAAAAAAGGGCTCGAGAAAAAAGTACTGTATAGCGATATTCAACCGACCCAAAAATTTCCTACCCTCGTGAAAAAAATTTCTGGGTACTGTCAGTAATCGGATTGACTTGCCCAAACTCGCCAGAGGAACTAAGAACATCGGTATTCGAGGGCGACGAGCTCAAGTTTTCGTTATCGGAATCAGATTCCTCGTCTTTTTGTGTATCCCAAACATGATCCACTACCAAAAATGGGGAACACTCTAGATCTAAACTTGATAATGAAGAGGTGTTGCGGTCATTCGTGGTGAAGGACGAGTGTTCGGGACTACTAGCAGGGGTTACATTTGGGACTTTGGTTGTGTTCCAAATGGTTTCGGTTTGGTTTAGGGAAACTGCAGGAGTTTGTGAACAAGAACTAGTGTTTTCGGGTTCTTTTGTTGGTGATCCGATTAAGTTTAAGCGAAGGACTTTCGGTCGAGTGTTTTTCATCATGACTATGTTGCATTCTAGCTCTTCCATGCATGCTTTCGCCTCTTTTTTCAGGTTCCTGTGACAAGAAGTCAAGAAAACAGGAAACCAAATAAGCGGATTGGGTTAATGTAAAATATATCAACTTTAACTCGGACACATTTTTTCAGTTTGTTTAATTATACGGGTTAAACATATTAAAATGAATGCATCCCGTTTAATGAAGTCGGGTAAACAAGTCAACCTAAATATGACTTGCTTATTGAATATGTTATGAATCACAACTTAAAACCTGATTATTTTCATATAGCGTCACAGATCACGTCTGGAACTGCCATCTTAGTTTTATTAATAAAGTTAATATTGTGATAAATACTAATTATGCTTACATATATACAAGTCAAGCGTGTCGATGGGCGCAAATTATAAATAGGTTGTGACAAATGGGTTAAACATATTGTTTAATTAAACAGGTTAAACAAATTAACCTGAACACCAGCCATTTAACGAAACTAGTTAAACATGTCAGCCCAAATATGACTTATTTATTAAGCATGGTCTGTATGACAAGTCAAATAATATTATGTTCATATCGTATTACAGGTCGTGTCTGGAATTCTCACCCCTAGTTTTGTTAATAAACATATATTATTATTATTATTATTATTATTATTATTATTATGTGTTTATTTTATACAGTTTGTAATAAAGATATGCACTCACCTATCCAAAACAACCCACTGTGTGTGAGTTTTCTTTGCTTCAGCAGCCACCTCTCCACACAGGGTACCAGAAATAACCTTAATCTTCATCTTAACCTATCAAAAAACATCAAACATTATTAATTTTTTTTAAAAAAAATCTCAAAAATAACAAAAAAAAGTAAAAACACTCAACAAGGCTTACTTTGTCAGAATCATATATGTTATGTAACTGAAGCAGCATTTGAGTGCATGATTCAGTGATATCTTCCTTGTGATCCTTAAAATCACCCGAAAGATTTTTCCATTTCCCCGTCGAACAATCGCTGTTGAACTTCGAAAATTTCCATAATTTACGACCTAAACAATTTCAAGAATAGCATTTAGTTCATAGATTTTGGTCAATGTTAAGAAAAAAAAAACTATATATTACGAATAAAGAACTACAAGAACCACATAAACACATGTAACCTGTCGCTTTAAATGTGATACATTATGCAGTTATGTAACACTATATAGAAATGCTCATGCAGTTTCTCTACTTAAAATTTGTTCGGTAATAACCAAAAGACAAAAGGAAATCTTTTGACCCGTCCGCCCATCCGACCTATATATATATATTAAAACCGTAAACACGCATCGTTTTAATTGCAAAATAGTAATATAATTTCTGAACTCAAGCTCACATGCATGGTAGATGAACTCAAGCAGTTAATGCGGAAAAATATCGGATATCGGTTGATCGATATTTGAGTTATCGGTTATCGTGGTGGGATATCGGTGATTTTAGTATCATGCAAAATTTATATATATAGCAGTTTAACACTAACAATTCAGTATACTCTCCTTATCTCCTACTATTACAAAATTATCCTCTGGCAACTTGCAAAACGCTAACAGTTGTAGCAAGTAGGAACTGATTAAGACTCAAAACACTAAAGTTGAAATTTAAAACTTAAAACATTGATATCAGGATATTATTTGTACCGATATTCTGACTGATATTTCGCATGAGAACCGATAGCCGAGAAATTACCGATATTGACTGCATAGATTTCAGCTCAATAAACTTACACTTTTGCAAGATGATAAAAAGAACTTATAAACTCTAATATTAAACAAAAACAAAGATACATATTAATGTGCTTAAAGTTAAAAAATATATTACTTGAATTGGGAGCAGGGATGACCACCAGCAATTTAGCACAATCACCAGGTTGAACCACATGAGTCAAAGCCCAAATCAAAGCATTTCTTGATATTTCTCTTGATGCTTTCACAACAATAAGCACAACTCTCTCTCCTACATCATCTCTATCTCCACCACTCCTTTGCCTTTTCATCATTTCCAAGAAAACCAACAAAAGTTTACCAAAAAAATATTAAAAAAAACACACAGTACACTTTCACTGTGTGCCCCTTAAAACATCAAGATTTGCCCAATTTTTTTTTCCAAAGCTTAAAAATCTAATGACTAGTCGATCCAAGGCAGGTAAGCAGGCAACAAGCTACGTCCAAAATGAACAAACCCCGATTCTTCAAATCATTAAACACCCACCAAAAGATACAATCTTTTTCATCATTTTTCAAGAAAACCAAAAAAATATTAAAAAAACACAGTACCTTTTGACTGTGTGTGCCTTAAAACATCAAGATTTGCCCAAAAAAAATTATCTTTTTTTTTCAAAGCTTAAAAATCTAATAACCAATCGAGGCAGGTAAGCAGACAAGTAGCTTCGCCCGACATGAACAAACCCCACTTCACAATTCTCTTAATTCTTCAAATCACTAAACACACACACCGAAAGATACAATCTTTTTCATCATTTTTCAAGAAAGCTTTTGACTTTCACTATTTATGCAACAAAAAACATCAAGATTTACCAAACAAAAACACACCCACTTTCCAAAAATGTCTTTTTAACCAAACCATCAAACACCCATCAACAAATATTACTTCTTGATTCTAAAAAACACAAAAAGGTCATAACTTTTTACAAAACCAGAGCTAAAAAAGGTATCTTGAAGCCACTTTTTTGTCAAGATTTCACAACAAATGCATGAACAAAAGGCTGCAAACTTTTTAAGGCAATAGAGGCATGTAATTCTGTGTAAAGAAGTATCAGAAAACAGAAATGAGTGAGCAGATATAATAAAGACAAAACCTTTGAAACGGATATGATGTTTAAAGTAGAGACAAGGGTGTCCCACAGTTGTGTAAAATGCCAAAAATAATGAGTCAATGATAGGATAAAATTGGGAGCTTGGTTAATTGTTTACTCTATTTGATTGGTGCATATTTATACACACATTTATTAAGCTACATTACCTAGAAGAACACTTTATGTTATAATTAATGAGAGCATATTCTTTCAGGTATGATGTTAGTTAAGTGAAGTTAAGTCTGATTAGAATAATGAACACCCGTGATTCAAAATTTGAATTATGAGGTCGGGTAGGGTAGTTGGTAAGGTGGAGTAAAAAGGAGTCGCGAGTGAGCCCTTTTTGTTAGACTGTTGGAGAAATGAGCGTAAACAAGTAAAGTTGTTTGTCAGTTATTTGAAATTGGCTAACTAGAAGCTCGAATTAATGTGTCCGAGTCCAAGTTTTAGCCTAAATAAGTTTATTTAATATTATTTAATAAATTATCTTGACTTTCACCTATCGAGCAAATTTAACTTATCGAGCTCTCGTAAGTTAAACGAGTTAGAGCTTGAGATTAGCTCGGCTCGAGTAATTTATGCCCTAGTTGGAGATGGTCTTACCACACAAAAAGTTAAAAATGCTAATATATTAATATTGACAATAATTAATTTGGTGATGGAGATAGAAGAAGGGAATTTTGTCATTTGATGTTATGAACAATCTAATTCCATCGACTAATTTACAAACTAATGGAATTAATTTCAATCATTCACATTTTAATAAAAATAAAATATTTATATATGTGTTCTATAAATAATTTTGGATTTGTGTTGTAATTTGGGAAAGCATCACAACAAACCAAACGACTTTCAAAATTGAGCTAAGAAAAATGAAATATCAATGATTGAAATTGAGTGATTGAAATGACTTATGAGAATTTACCATACCACTACTTGTGTGTGAGTCACTACTCTAAATTAATATCTAATGCATGAGCCATTATGGTTAGTGGTCTTAAACTAGTGTTGGACCATGTCAATATCCGATCAATGATCTTTAATTAGTGCTGAGTAGTGTTTATTTCACATTAAGTTTTGTAATTATTACACATCGTACACACCAAAAACATACCCAAAACGTAGAGAGGATAACACTAATTGATCACACCAACATTTTCTTGTTGCCAAATCAATTATGCAATTTGAATATGTGAGACATTTTTCATATCTTGTGCTTTATTAGTAAAGTCATGACTATGATTTAAATACCATTTTTGGTGAGGGGTGAGCACAAACTCGGTAAGATTCAAAAAACTCGATCCAAATCAGACCCTGTGACATTCGTCAATTTCGGGTCACTTTTGTTATGTAAACCCGACCCGTTTGTAACCCGAACATTTCAAATATATAAAATATTGGATCTTGTCATTTAAAATATATAAAATATATATTTTTTTATATTATGCATTGTTTGACCATTTAAACATACCCATTTTTATGCAAACCATAAAAGAATCTTTATACCCAACCCTTCACTCCTTCCCTATATATACACACCCATCTTCTTCATTTTACTCTTGCTACATCTCCAAAAACTCTCTCAAACTCCATAGATTCAAGGTTGTTATTTCTTATGTATTCTTGAAGTTTTGACTTCTCAAGTCAAACTAACTATAGTCTTTCATTCTAACTTGTTCATCTAACATTACTAACTCTTGAATATGGTGGTACAACATATATATAATACACACCCCTTGTTTCCTTTATTTGTTACTTCACCGACTTTGGTTGGTTAAGTTTCGAATGTCATAAGGCAAGGCTTCATGGAGGACTTCGTGTTCTTGATATATATTTACACACACATAACTTATTATACATATCACTTATGACTAACTTCTAACCCTTTAGTTTGTTCATCTTATTTACAAGTTCCATGGTGTGGGTTTGTATAAGACTAACCTCGGTTTAACCGAAACTAGTCCAAACCGGAAACCGAACTTTTGTTTACTAGTTTTGTTAAAATAGTTGTTTAAACATGTTTATTGCTAGATTTGAGTTTCAAAAATCATTTTTACAAGTTCTTTGATATTAAGCATATTGAATCCATCTATGAACTCGTTGGGAGATGGAAACCGAACTAAACCGAAACTTTTGCTTAAAAGACTTGTAGTTAACTTTTTTTGTTGTAAAATTTAAGTTTTCATCATTTATAAACCAATATACAAGTTCTATGATATTTGGGCATGTAGAAACCATCTATGAACTATTTGTGAGATGGAGACCGAACTATACCGACTTTTACTCGCTTAAGACACACAAGTGTGTTTTTAGTTATCAAGACTTGTATATTTCTTTAAAAAAAATAGTTTACAAACTGATTTTAATTATTTTCTTAAGTACTTGGAATAGTTGGATCCAACTTGATCTCATAACATAGCTTGGACCGACAAAACCGAACACTCGCTTAACGTGCGTTGTTAGTTCTAAACAATAGATCTACATACTTGGTTAAGTGTTAGTATGTTTTAATGAGTTATCTCATAACAATTAATATTTTGGAAAGTTGACTTTGGGTTTGACCATTTTTCAAGACCCGAACCGACAACCCGAACACTCGATAAAAACCCGTTTTAGTATCTTTAGCCTAATGGAACATGCATTTTAGCATTTTCCCCACCTTATTACTTAACATTGGTTAAGTAAATATTAAGGTTAGATACTTTAACCCGGTTTTGAGCAAACTTACATTTTTTTAAAAGGGTTATTATTATAAATTCTTAAATAGTTACATTTTAAACCTTGAACTTTAATTGATTAGTTTTTGCAACAATTATTTTATTTAAAGATCTTCAAGACAACCTTTCTAAATCCAAGACTTTCTTATATTTAGGCTTCATACGTTAAACTCGTCGTTCCGGCAAATCTCCAAATAATCAATCTTTCAAGTTTATTACTTGAATGTGAGTAACTTCATACCCCGTTTTCTATCTTTTATTTTGGGGGTGACATTTCAACTTATCTAAACTAAATGTTTTATACTTGGGTCTTAAACCACAAACGTTGTTGTATACCTTACTTGAATAATTGCTCGATTTGGTGTTCTATGCTTATTTGACTATGTGTTTATCGCTTTTGGATGGTGGAACTATAAATCCTAGACCATTTGGCAACCCCTCATGGCAAGGTGTCGTTAACGTAATGCAATTAACGATAACTATAAAATCCTAAACTATTTGGCAACCCCTTATAGTTGGGTGTCGCTAACTTGTTAGCGATAACTATTTATCCAAGTTTATAGCTATTATTTATGGTTTTGTATACTAGTTTTGTGGCTTTTCATACTATATATCTATTGTTCAAACTTATGAATTGCTCACCAACCTTTGTGTTGATAAACATTATTTTATGAAATGTTACAGGTTTGCATCTAGGTTGATTATGGAGTTCGGTGAAGAAAACGTCACAAATACCGTTAGGATATTAGCAAAACTGAACAATATTTGATTTGCTATATTTTGTTATATTTTGTTGTATTTGAGTTATGAATATTTGGTTATGTGACATTTTCGATGATGTGAAATGAAATGAGTTTGTTAAATATTGTCGCTTTAAATAGTGTCATGCGCTTATGAGCAATCGTTGCACCCCGGCATGTTCCGCCGCCTTTGGTTGGGGTGTGACAGTTGTAATGAGGAAGCCACACCACACATACGACATTCTCTTCGGGAGAGATGGGATGGCAAGATTTAATGCCGTGGTGTCTTCGGTCCATGGTATGATGGGATGGCCAACAGCTGAGGGCGTTGCTATGATCACGGGCATTCCCCAGGTATGCATCGCATCTGTCTCATCTAAACCCAAACCAAAGATGGCTAAACCAACCACCTCTGAGCCAGAAGAATGGGACTTCAATGGCAAATACCCTGACCAGGCCGTTACCATTGGCCCAACGATCACTAATCCCACACGCACCTTACTCAAACGCTTGTTGCAAAAAAATGCCAACATCTTCGCGTGGACACCAGCTGACATGACTGGAGTACCTCGAAGTAAGGCTGAGCATAAGCTCAAGTGTGACCCGGCGTTTGCGCCGGTCATACAAAAGCGTCACGTAATGGGTGCTGAGCAGGCTAACGCGTGTAAAACCCAAGTCAAGGAACTCCTTGGCGCAGGCATCGTACGCGTTAGTAAATATCAAACATGGGTTGCAAATCCCATCATGGTACCAAAATCCAACAAACAATGGCGCATGTGCATAGATTTTAAAGACCTAAACAAAGCATGCCCCAAGGACTGTTACCCGTTACCCGAAATTGACCTTAAGGTAGATTCATTAGCACCGTTTCACCTTAAATGCTTCCTTGATGCGTATAAAGGGTACCATCAAATCCACATGGCTGTTGACGATCAGGATAAAATCGCATTTCGGACGCCCGATGGCACATTTCGGACGCCCGATGGCACAGTTTGTTACCCACGGATGGCGCCAATGAAGAAACACTAAGTGACCCCGACAGATTAAGATAATCTTAGGGTTAAGTAGATGTTTCCCACGAGGGTTAGGTCCGGCAAAGATGGTTATTCTTCTCGACCTGCAAAACAGACACCGTAAGCTCGTCACTGAGAAGGGGGGGGGGGTTCCTCCTTGTGACCACCCTCCGGCGTGAGAATCAGACTAGATTGCTCTGAATATAAGTGTATATAGAGAGAAATAGCTAGAGAGAAGATGATGATACCGTTTCAAGGCGTTGGAGTATTTATAGCCGAAGGTAGGTTTCCAAGCAGGTACGGCCAGCTGTATATAATATTCCTTTTCCACCAACTATGGGCTACGTTCGTGCCATGATATGAGTTGGTGGGTAGGCAGCGGCTGATAGCGACATTTTGTACTGGAGCGTGGTCCTCCTCGTACTATTGTCAGTGAGCTGTCACCCTGTGATTGGTTCATGGGTTGCTTTTGTCAGATCTTGTCTATTTGTCCATACCTTGGTAGGTATAGTACAAAAGATCTTCTAGAAGCGTACGGACTGGCTCTTTTGGGCGGGAATATTCCCGCCCTGCTCATTCCTTCTTCAGGTGACATTGCTGAAGTATAAGAGTTAATGCCTTATGCGTGTAGCCTTACTGTTAGTGCGGGTAGCCTTCCTTCTTGGCTTGTACCCACAGCTGCGGGGACAGGCAGGGTACTGTACCAGGGGAGGCTTTCCTGCGGGAACAGCTGACTTACTGCGTGTAAGGTCTTCATCTCTCTGAGCATGGTGGGTTCTGCGGATCCAGTTGGTCTTTGCGTAGACGTACCTCTTCAAGGTGAATCTTGTGGGTCCAACTGGGCTTTGCGGGAACCTACCTCTTCAATATCATAGATATAGATGTAGACAGACATTCTTTTGGGAGGACGGGACTAAGTGGTTGCCCCAAAATATCGTGGTAGCCTTCATTTTTGTGGTTGTCATCTTGTAATTGTAAGTTTCATTTGAACCAGGTATCGTGGCTCAAAAGTCCGTTACTTAGCATGTAAGTTGTGTTTTGTCCCCGGTTAGGTTTTTCTAACTGGGCGTGATTTATTTCATGCTCGCCTTCGTCTAAGGGCGGGTAAACTAAACCTTCCGGCTATATGGTGGTCGATGAAATAAACATATTGTCGAAGGTCATTGCTTCCATTCATTACAACACAAGATATGGGATTCAAATCCTATCATGCATAGTATTCCTGCCCTTGGAAAATATTGTGAAAGCTAAGTTAGAACTCCTGAAACACTGAACACTGATATCCCAACATTGGAGACTCAACTAAAAGAGGTGTTGCCATCAATTCAAACATTTGCTAGATTTACTTAGATATATAACGAGATGAAAGAACAATGATAAAGACTTGCTTATTTGATACACATCGTTTAACTTCATCTTGGTACAAAAAGAAAGTCTTCTCAAATACAAGAAAATGATTTAGTTCCAAAGCTAAAAATCATAAAAGGGGAATCTTTTGTTACAATAAAAGCATAAGCGACGTGAATTATTTTAAGAATTGAAGTTTATTTCCTTTGTTCAAAAGAAGATCTCCACGAACCTTTATGAAATGATTTAATAAGGGTATATAAACCCTACGAACTGACATGTCGTTTGAAGGAAACGCCACAACATACGATTAACCCTAGTATGATGGTTCCTAGTCGGGTCCTATCTTCTAGTGAATGACCCTTCAACTAGATATACGACTCTATAACTTTAATGACTAAAGGACCTTTATACTTGGTAAACATAACCTATGATCGTGTCTGATGATGAGTGAACCCAATGGCCACATGACCCAAGACCCGGCTCCAACAACAATTGCTTCAAATTAAATGATTGTATCGTATTGTATTATTAGTGGTGTGAAATAGGAGACTCATTAGTGGTAGAGAAAAGTAAGGTCAGCCATTGCTATCAAACCATAAATACCATCGATATTTATATATCATATTAATTCATTCTCGCTTTCATTTTTCCTAAAACCAAGTTGGGTGTGTATTTTTGTTATTATTATTTTAGCATTGTTATCACATTGTTCACGTTTTTGTAATAAGTGTCGAAAGTTATTCATGAAAATCCGTCCTATCATAATACCAAAAATTTACGAATATAATTAAGATCGTTAATCTACATCCATGAAATTAACGTTAACATAATATTTTAAAATTACATGTACCTTATGTTACACTTTAGAAACTTGGTATGATAGATACCTTATAAATAAACCTTGAGCTAACAAACACTAACAAACAAAAGACACCTGCACTTCAATACCATATATCTAAAATGTAACTTCCTTCAATGAATGTTGTTTGAACGCTGGTGAAATTAGGGAGCCGATTACATTTTTCGTTCTAAAAGCCAAAAATTTAGCAATAACCTTATAGACAGTACCAATGAATGAAATAGGTCCGAAATCCCCAAATACATCATGGTAGGTTTTTAGACGGTGCTCATTTTATTTTTACTATGCATTTGGACCAGGTAGTTAGTCATTGACAAATTAGTATTTCCTTAAATGTTTGTCTTCGGGTTATTTTAGATTGTTCTGGGATCTGCTGAAGAGTTACAGACTGGTCCGGAGTGTTTTAGGCAACTCTAGATAGTTCTATATTGTTTCGGAATAATCCAAATGTCGCGAAAAAATATCTTGGTTTTAGGCCTATGCTTCAAATGCAAGTTAATTTTGCGATATATTTGTTTACGAAATCTTATGTTGTTAATATACCGATTGGAATCCAAGTTTTAAAACATCTATAAAACCCATTTTTCAAGGCCGGGATACAAATTTTTGGGTTTCATTTGGATAAAATATCATTCATCTTTTAAAAATTTGTTATGGAAAGATTGATGTAATTCTATATTGTAAGTTTTGTTTTCCTTTGTTCAAATTCTAGATTCTTACAAGTTTTAATGAAATTTGGAAAAAAAGAAAGAAAAAGACCACAGCCACATGTTCCATATTGTAAGTTTTGTTTTCCTTTGTTCAAATTCTAGATTCTTAAAAGTTTTAGAAGCTATGTTTTCTCTTCTCATTTACAGTATCAAGGTGTAAGGGTCTTGGTTTTCTTAAAGATATTACATGTTTATAGGATGTTTTGGGATTAATTATTTTACCCACCTTATAACTTATAAATTTTTAAAGTTGTTTGGTACGTAAAATTAAAAGTTGTGAGATGAATAAGTTATAAGTTACACCTTTGTAACTTATATTATGAATTATTGCAATAAGTTAAAAGAGGTTGAAATAAGAAATCCCAAACACCTCTAACGGGTTTTTATTGGCAAGTGATGTCAACAAAGAAGCATAGCTCGGTGACGATAGTTTACTAATAGAAGATATCATGTTTTTATTCCCACCAAGCCATAAAGCTTCTTCTTCACGAGATTGTTATTTTCGGTTTGGCGAAATAGAAAAGGAGAAAAACAAGAACAACACAAGATAACAACTAGAAACTACTAAACATTATTAGTAGTCCGTCTTTGGTATCAAAGGTGTTAGAATTCCATAACTTGCATAAACCACCTCAATTTAATTTCTTGTTATTGGTAATGGTGGTGATACTGGTGTTGATATTTATTTGTAGATTTGGAGTAGCATCGATCATATCCTTGTTACACTTGTTAAAGAGTTGGAAACACCTTATTATTTATTATTATTATTCTAATAATCCAATTACAACAAAGATTTAATACTACTTAATTCATCTTGAAGGTTGTTATTTTTGAACAATCTATTGTTCTATACTAGTTCCAATTAACTTGGTGAGCTATATATGTTTTTAACTTTCAAGAGAACATCATGCATATCAAACTAACCTTCGTTTCTTTAGATGATTTATGATTACAAAATTGTTATATAAATGGTTGGTAGGTTAAATTGCAAAGATCCCGGTGGTATCGGTAGCGGACGAGTACATGTCACAAGAATAAGAAGAAGCTTGTGAGCTACAATTCCTTTCTTCCATCCATATCTCCATGCATCTACACTCTATGCTACAAAATGCTCTCTCACCCTGTACGCTCGTCACGTTAATTTACATCAAAATGGAATATCAAAACAAAATGTAATTAATGATTATTATTGTGTCACATGCATATATATGTTGAATTTTAATTACCTGTACATGTAAACGTCTCTCCCGTCAAGTTGTTTGTTGCACTGATGACAACAACTTAAAAAGTCATCAGCTTTCGTATGATCCACTCTAGCCGGCGCTGGAGATATGTCGAAAATCGTCGTCTTTCCATTACCATCATACACGACCTTTCTATATGAATTGTCGTTCGGCAGGTGTCGTGTCACTATTGTATACTCCTCATCCTCTTCTTCTTCTTGTTGTTCAATATGAATATGAGCAAGTATACCAAGGCCAACCCACCAACCATATTATTATTATTATTATTATTATTATTATTGTTGTTGTTGTTGTTGATGAATATGCATATTCCGCCTCTAGGTGATACGATATTTAAATCTAAAGGGCCTCTTGGGCTGCTACCCAGTACTTGTACATAACCGGACCTAGTTACCAGCGGCTTCCCGATCACCGGTCGTCTTTTGTTGTCTGTCATTGGGTGGGTGGGTGGGTGGGTGTACGTGAATTATTGAGTGTGCCTGTGGGGATCAATTTTTATAGAGAAAAAGAAAGAAATTTATTATGATGGATGGTGATGCACATGCCCCACCACCATTGTTTTTTTCTTCTAAATTATTGCATTTCACCTTTGATGTTACTTTACTTGGTTTTATTATATTTTTCTCTTTAATTATTCATATAAAATATTAATATGATAGTGAAAGAATATTTTTTTTAATATTATAAGTTATTATTATTCTTAATAATATATATTTGAGTTGAAAGTTTAGTTGAGGTTATTCGATCTCCATATAAAATAAGCTAAACACATCTTTTGAAATAGGAGCCTTTTCTTTTTTCCTTTTTTTTTCAACTCTTATGTAGTTATATGTCTTGCAACACAAAATAATATTTCTCATTCGATCATCCAGCATATTTTTTCATTTCTAGTTTTCAAATTATGTAATATTGTAATGTATGCAGTTGATAATTTAGTTATAAAAATATTAATTGTAAGATAGCCGGATAGGATAATATTCAATTGATAGCTACCATCTTATTGATCTAGAACAATAAGTTGTGTTTTAATCAACCTAACCTTTAATTAATATAAGTATTTATCGTATCAGAATTATTTATAATTTGCTTTACACGTTTGTGCCGTAATTTCAGAATCACCCCACTGCCAAATCAATATTCAATCACATAAACACTCACTTGTTAAAATTCACCTACTTATAAACTCATGTTGTGCACACACAGTCACGATCTCTATGTATCTAGATTATACAAACACACATACAAACCCCTATATCTAAAAACTAAACAGAGATAAGATGTATGTGACCGTGTTTTATATTTATTTTGTTAATGATTAATTTCCAGTTGAACAAGATATTTTATTTAGTGTTTCTATACATATACATATATGAAGAAACACGGATCCACTCCCCGGGTATGGGTCTTGGATCCAATGAGTCCACATGGTACAATACGATAATTACTACCACGATATGAGTAAGACTTCCTAAAGTCCAATGACCGGAACCTGCAAAACAGACACCGCGAGTCTCGTTACAAGAAGGACAAGAGGGGGGGTCTTCCTGTAACCACCCTCCATCGTGAGAATCAGTAACGTTCGTAATGAAGAAAGTACTGAAGTATAAAGACTAAGTGTAGTCAGAATATAGTTGAGTGAATCAATACCTCATACCATTTGACAAGGTATTTATAGCCGAAGGATGAAGGAAGACGATTGGGGCAGCTGTCCTTTTCTAGAAGATCTCTGATAGCCGTCTGGACACGTGTCCTCTTTTGATAGGTTGAGCTATACGTCTCATGTGCATGAGTATAACAACCTGGACACGTGTCATCAAATGATAGGACGGATCGCACCCTGGCCATGTGCACGGTTATAACAACCTGGCCAGATGTCCTTTATTCATTGGTTAGTATGTCACGTATTCCCCAAGTTAGAATCGTAAACCTTCTTCTAAAGAGTACTTGAGTGATGACAGCTGTCCTGCTGGCATTGCCTTCCGGTTGTTTAGGCGGACAGATGTCTTGTCCTGCGGATGACTTTTGAGGATGCCAGGATGCTTCCGCGTGTGTTGTGAGGACGTTCCTTCTCACTCGTGACATGCGGGTGATCCATGTGTTCTGCGGGTGGCTTATAAGAAGATTATTTGTGACCCGCGGGTGGTACTTAAGGGTATTTGGGTCTTTTTGGTACCCTACTTCTACAAGTCCCCCCAGTCCAGTGTTTCTTCCGTTCGAAGTCTTTATGCGGGTGAAATTCTGGACTTAATGTATGTGGGGATTTTTGCTGTTTGGAAGTTAGGTAGAAAATATCTTCTGTTGGTATAGATAATCATGAAAAAAGGACAAGTTGACCACTCACAGGCGCGTGAACAGATGATGGAACGTTTTTGACGGCTGTTACTGTACCCGACTGTGCAGTTTTTTCTCTTTTTCAAATTTTCCGCGTGACGTGCCAGTCACTGGTTGGGTGATATTTTTCTCTCTCTACTGTTCATATCTCATCGCATTAATCGCGATGAGTATAAATAGGGAGAGGCTCCTTCTTTTTGAAGTTTTATCGCTCTTTTTGTCTGATTATCTTCTTAATTCTTTCTGAACTTTTCATATATCTTCCTTTCAATCCATTATAATGTCGAACGTACAGACTGAAGTTGATGAGATAGAAATTGCATGGGACCACTCAGAGTATGAAAAGTTACTGTAAACGTATGGTATTCCATCCGAGTGGGAACTAGAGTTCCCTTCTATTGGATCTATAGCCAGTTTCCCACCGCCTGGAAAAATGGCTGTGTATGCTGACTATTTCGTTCATGGAAATTTCCGCTTACACATAACGAAATTTTTAGAGAGGTTTTTAACCGCCTATGGGATCCATTAATCCCAACTGCATCCTCGTGCTATGATGCGAATTCGTCATGATGAATTTGTATGTATAGCACGGGACATGGTACCTCATATTGATCGATTTCCGGTTTTTTATCGTCTTACCAACCGGAACGGTTGGTAAACGTGTCAGGGATTTTCTGACCGGAGCCTTGGGTATGAAGTTGAAAAGTTGTCTACTGACTGGCGTAATAAATTCTTTTGGGTATCTGAGGATGTTGTGCCTCTGTCAATGGTTCGTCGCCCCGTGAATTCCACCCTTCCGGAGGTTATCACAGTTGCTCACGAGGGTCAATAGTGGTATCGCGTTCTTACCATGGAGCCCTCACCCATGCGTGCGTTGCCGGAAGAAGCTTTAGTATGGGCAGGCATGAGTCGGTTGTAGCCAACGGAGTTTATGGAGCCCATTTTTGTAGATCTGAATGAGCGTACGTTGTCTTGTGTTTATCTTTTCTCTTTCTTGAATGTTTTGATGATCCGATTTCTATCTTTTTCAGGCCGAAGCTCTATGTTCAATGCCCTTTTTGAAAACAGGGGTTGTGTCCGCAAGAGTATCCGCGAGGCGGGGGACCAACCCATACTTGACAAAACTAAATCTCAATTTTTGTTTCCGAAGAAGGTTCGGGCTGAACCTGTAACTTCAAATGCCACCTTTGAGACAGGTGCGTATGTTCTAAACCCTCCTCCTCTTACTGCTGTTACTTCCGACGGAACGCTTGCTATCCTATCATCAAGCGATGATGATGGGGATGCTTCTCAGTATTCTGCTTCGGAAGAAGAAGAAAAAGATTCTGATGAGGGTGCTTCTGAATTTTCTTCTGTCTCATATTTGTTAGCAGAATTGGAGAGGAAGAGAGCATTTGTAGCTTCTCAGACGGGTCACACAAATGTGAAGGCTGCGGACACTGAGGCCGGGCCATCGAAGAAAAAACGGAAAGTGCACCGTCCCAAGAAGCCGCAATATAGCCTTGCTGACCGCATTGACACTGTTGAAGGTACGTGTCAATCTTAAAATACTGTACTCTTTTTTATGAGTGTTTAGCTGAGTACAACTTTTTGTGTAGATCCGTTGATCTTTAGCGAAGATATATCTGAGAAGTTATCAACACCCACTCCTCATACTGAAAAACCATCATCCCCTTTGACAAGGGGAGAGGCGGAGGATAAACTATCTACTCCGCCTGATGTTGCTGATATGGAGGACCAGCCAACTTTCCCCCAGGTTAGGGTTACTGTAGATGAGGGGATGCCGACTCCTCCGATTGACACTTCAACGGAAGGTCCTGACAACCAGTCTGGTCGTGATACCCGCTTTGATTACCTTTATCAGACTGGGAGTGTCACAGGGGATCAGCCGGACAATCCTGCTTTTGATGAAGATAATATCTAGACTGAAGAGCTTCCACGTCAACCTCCTCCACAACAGTCTTCCTCTATCCCGGCTCGCCTTAAACCTTCGGGTTCTCGTTACTACGGGAATACGGGTCTGGGTGATAATCATGAGTTGTTTGTTCCTCCATGGAATATCACCAATGGGTCCCGATTTTCTCATCCTAGGACTTTTATGGATTTTATCGAACATTGTACACCACCTGCTGAGATGTCATATCAATGTGACCTTTCCCGCCATGACCTTCATACTAACGTTGCTTATCATCTGGCTAATGCCTTGGCTGGTAGCCAGGAAATCTTAAGTGAGTGGCGTACTCTAGGCGGGAAGGTGGGAGAAGCTCGCCGGGCGGCCGAGGTTGCCAAGAAAGAAGCTGAAGAGCATCGTGTTGCTGCCCAGACCGCTAAATGGAAACAATCGGATGTGGAAATTGCTCTTAAGAGTGAACAAGATCGCAACGCTGAGGCTGCTCGCCGATGGAAGGAAGCTTGCGAAAAGCAAAATTCCCTTCTTGAAGCTGCTCGAGCTAAGGCTCGGAGGGAAAGATATGAATTGGCTCGTGCTCAAGAAGCTAACTCTTCATTAGAAAATCAAGTGGCCCTTCAAGGTGCACGGATTCATGATCTTGAAGCAGAGCTAAAGTTGCAGAAGGAGCAGGCCAAACTTAAGGATCAGAGTGCTGCCGAAATTCAGACTGTTTATGATTCTCTCCTTCAAGCCCATGAGGAAGCTACTGCGGAAACCAAGGAGTTCCGAGGGTGGACGGAACGTGCGGAAAAAGATCGTCAATGGTTCCTTACTCGGGGAGTTGATGCTGTAAGTCAAACTTTATCATTTGTTGTTTCACTCGTACCTTTGATATTGGGAGCTTATGTTTTTGTCTTGACAGGTCGTCCGCCATATTAAAGGAAGTAAGGAGCTGAATGATAGCTTTGCCAATGTGATGGCTGCTTCCTCATCCCTCGGGCGTGTTATAGGATTTCACGAGGGAGTAAACTATACTCGAAGTGACCGCACCTTTAAAGATCATCCGCTACATGGTGTAGACGTCAAACAGGGCCGTGCGGACCGGGTTAGGGAGCATGACACTTTAGTGTTTCCTTTACAAGATGTGCTTCCGGAGTTTGCTTCCGTATATGACGGCGTACAACTTTTAAAGAATTATCTTGGGGAGGAATCTGAGGACGACTCTTCGGAAGATATGTCGTTGAAGGCTCCGGAAGGCCCATCGGCTCCAAACCCATAGGATAAGCTTAGATGTTTTGTATCTTGTAATTTTTTATTTTCCTCATTGTAATTAATTTTTGGATAATTAATGAGGAAAAGTCTCTTTTATCTTTTGTGTATATTCTACTTGCCTGGTGAAAATACCTTTAGGAAATGTTTTTGATATTTTACATCTCTTGAGAAGATTTTTCTTAAATCTTCGACTTTTTGAAGTGTTTGAAAGTTTTGGATAACTATGATGACGTGACGGAGAGAGAAACTTATTGAGGACAACTGATAAGATGTTCATGACGCCTTTGACAACCTGTTTTCATTATCTTGAATTTCCCGCTTGACGTGTCAGTCATCTGGCGGTCCGCGATTTCTCTTTCTTCTGGCAAGTTATGAATCGCATTAATTGCGATGGGTATAAATACAACCCTTGTGGTTTCCGTTTAAACTTTATCACTTTCATATTTCTTCAAACACTTGAGGCCTTTCAACCTTCTCCAAAATTTCTTCATTTTTCTGAGATTTCTTTTAAACTTTCTGACATTGAAATGGCTAAAGAGAAAAAGAGTACCCCTTCTATCGGTGAAGTTACCGTCTGCCTTAAGGAAGAAGATTATAATGATATCGTCAACGTGTACGGATTGGTGACGGAGTGGGAGCCGGAACGTCCTGCTAGTGGTTCTATTGCCACTAGCCCTCCTCCGAATAAAATGGCTGTATACGTAGACCATTTCACAACGGGGAATTTCCAGATTCCAGTAACTAAGTTTGTCCAATCGATCTTGACAACTTACGTAATTCATCTTTCACATATCCATCCCTTCGGGATGTTAAGGGTTCGACACTTCGAATTCTGTTGCTAAACTCACAACCTTGAACCCACTGTTGGCATGTTTGCCATTTTTTACAAAATGACCTTTCGCGATGGGTGGTACAGTTTTGCAACCATCGAGAAGAGGACCATAGGCACGGAGTGGCTCCGTAGCCTTCATGGCTGGAAGCCAAAGTTTTTCTGGATCCGGGAGGACGCTATCCCTTTCCAGATGACCAAACGCAAGGCGGACACTCCTCCGCCTGTTGTTCCTGCGGTCGCTCATGAAGGTCGTTCATGGTTTAAGACCCTGATGTCTACTCCTTCTCCCATGCGTCCTATTCACGAGGGCGCAATGGTGAGTGCAAAGATGAGCCGATTGTGGCCATTCCCCACATTGGAGCCATATTATGAGAAAACTGATAAGAGTGAGTTTGTTTATGGCCTCCGTCTCTTTCTTAATATGGATAATTTCTGACTTTATATATTTGTGTAGGTGAAGGTTCTGCCTTCAGCACCTTGTTGGACAAGGAAGGGGGCATGATGGTGCGACGTCCGATTGATTCAAAAGATGGTTCCTTTCTGGATCGGACGAGCAACAACTTTTTGTTCCCTACTGCTCTTCGTCCGGAACCGTTGGTCTCTGTGACTGCTCTTACTTCTAGCGGAGTGATTGTGCTCTTCTCGTCCAGCGAGGAGTCATCATTTTGCGCAGAAGTTTATTCAACTGATGCTAACAAAGCTGTGAGCACAACTGCAGGTCTTACCCGCCAACGAGCCGTGACTAATCAGGCAACAGGCCATGATAACGTTAATTTTACTGCGGAAGTTGAGGGTCTGGGTCCTGATGACGCTGCTGCTGAGGGCAAACGTCCGGTTGTTGACGTGGGCGTTTCCAAGGCGGCGGGTAAGCGCAAAGTTAATCCTGTGAAGATTGCCTTAAAGAAGAAGAAATCCAAGAAAACAACTTCTTCCGCCTTGGAAGCTCGTTTGGAACAGCTTGATGCGGAGGATCCTTCGTTAGGTATGCAAAGTTTACTTTATTTTTTATCTGTTTTGAATTGAAATGTTTCTAACCCCTTGTTAATGCTTTTTCAGTGAACCTGGATAACCTTTCTGAAGGTGTTTCCGGTTTGAAGGATTCACCTGTTCGTCCGCCACCACCGTCTCCTAACACTGTTGAGAATCCGGTCGTTGTAACGGATGATTCTCCATTAAAGGAGAAGGGGGATGACACAACTGATCATACTAAGGTGTCACCCTCTCATAATGTTTATCACTTCAAAGATCAAGGGGGTGTAAGCACATTTCCGTATGCTTCCCCGACTTCTCCTCCTCTTGGAGGGGAAGACCCCACCCCACACCAACCTAACTGGTCCTTACGTCGGGATTCGATATTCCGTGGCGTGGACGTATGCTTTGATTTCTTGGGGGAGTGTCTTCCGGCCGGTGAAAAGGAGAGACGTCGCCTTAGTATTCGCCAAGAGTTGTTGAACTCTCATTCTTATTACTTGGCGAATACGATTTCCACTACCCATGAAATGACCAGGGATTGGTTGGCGATGAACGAACAATGGGATGAACTGGTGGCCTCTGCTTCCAATGCTAAAGATGAAGCTCTTAAGGCTATCAACGAAGCTAGGGATACCGGCCAATCCCTAGAAGCGGAAAAGGCTGCGCGGTCCGCTGCTGAGGAATCCAAGGTTGTTCTCCAAAAACGACTGGACGAACAAGCCAAATTGCTGGAGGCCCTGCAGGCTGAATCAGCGGCCAAAGACAAGCGCTTGACTGATCTTAACGCTAGAAACCGTGATCAAGCCTTGGAATGTGCTAAACACAAGATGGAACTCATCCAGGCCAAGGCGGACCAAAAATGGTTAGCGGCGAAAGCTATTCCCAAGGTATGTGCCTTATTCTCATCATAAATGTTCCAAGTACTTTTAGAGTTACTTATGTGTAACTGTTCTATCAGGTCATTGCCGATGCTCGGGCTAGTGATGAACTTGAGAATTGTGTTGCTATCCTTCTCAAAGCTTCGAAGCAAGCCGGTCGCCAACTGGGTTTCCAAGAAGGTTATCAGTTTGGCTCAACTTCTAGGCTTCCTGAGTAGTATGTTTTGGCTGGCCAAGATTGTTGCCATCCTTAAACAAAAATCAAAGGACTTTAATTCTTTGAAATTTTCTTTGACGGAGCAGATATCCGAGCTTGCTGACGAGGAGGATAGCATTCAGCAATTAAAAACTCTTCTTGAACTGGATGGAGGAAATGAAGAAGAAGAAGAGGAAGATGAACATGCTGAAGATACTGGAGGCGAGGGTGCGGGGCATGATGATGCTGCACCATGAATTTTTCTGTTTTTGTAACTTGATCTTCTTTTTTTTTTGTTGTAATCCCATTTGTGTAAATAAAGACGGGTTGAATTTTGTATCCGGCACACTTTGTTTATTTGTCATAATATAAGTGTTTTGTAGGATCTTTTTTGTATGCCAATAAAGGATTACATAATAATACAAGTCTCAAATGACTGGAATGAAGATTTTCATAACTAAGGCGTAAGCCGAATTACAAGAAACGAAATTACAAATGTTTTTAACATTTAGTTAGGCACGCAGGCCAAAAGACAAAACCACTAAATGTAACATTTCTCCAGTTGGGCCTCATTCCAAGTTCTAGGGACCTTTGTCCCGTCCAACCTTTCTAGTTTATAGGCACCTTTAGACAGAACTTTCTAGATTCTATAAGGTCCTTCCCATGTAGGGGCCAACTTGCCCGGAGGCTCTTTCCCAGAGGCTTCGTTATTGCGGAAGACATAGTCTCCCGCATCGAATTCACATCTTTGAACCCGCGAGTCATAGTATTTTTGCAACTATCGTTTGTAATTATGCTCGCGGATCGATGCCATTTCCCTCATTTCCTCGAGGAGGTCAAGGTTCATCCGGATTCATGATCATTATCTTCAATCATAAGGACTCTGGCGGATGGGATACCAATCTCGGCGGGAATCATGGCTTCTGTGCCATATGTTAAACTGAAGGGGGTTTCGGAATTACTGGAATTCCTTTGAGTGCGGAAGGCCCATAGTACATGGGGCAATTCGTCCACCCATCCCGTTCGTTTTGTTCCCAACCTCATTTTGATTCCTTCTTTGATCGTCCGATTGGTTCTTTCGACTTGACCATTCGCTTGCGGGTGGGCTAAGGAGGTGAAGATTTGAGAATGTGTAACTCTTTCAACAATTCTTGCAACCCACTGTCCGCGAATTGTGTCCCGTTGTCACTAACGAGCTCTAGAGGGAGGCTGAAACGGCATATGATGAATTCCCACAAGATTTTTTCAACACTTGCTGCAATTATAGAAGCAACTGGTTTGGCCTCCACCCATTTTGTAAAGTAGTTGATGGCTACTATCAGGAATTTGATACGTCCGGGGGCTTCAGGGAAAGGTCCCATTATGTCGACTGCCCATTTCTGGAACGGCCAAGCTGAAGTGAATGGGACTAACTCGTTTTTTGGTCGAAGCGTGTTGGGAGCATGGCGTTGACATGAATCACACTTTCTAATTTCACGTACAGCATCCATATGCATCCCCGGCCAGTAATATCCAGCATTCATTACCTTTGCTACAACCATCCGCGGACCCGCGTGAAGACCACAAATGCCTTCATGAACCTCTCTGATTAAGTAATTCGCGTCCTCGGCATCCACACATCGAAGTAGTGGTCCGAGGAAGGAACGTCGGTACAAAACACTATCAAGAATCTGATAGTTCAAGGCTTTGTGCTTTATCTTCCGGGCCCCTGCTTTTCCTTCCGGAAGTGCTCCAGATGACAAGTATGCCATAATGGGTGTCATCCAGGATTCTACTCCTGTTTGGATCACTAAAACCTGATGTTGCGGAACAGACGGACGATCTAATACTTCAATGCGGATGTCCTTGGCGAAATGTTCGAAGTTCGTTGAAGCCAATTTACTGAGAGCATCCGCTGATTTGTTTTCACTTCTCTTTATATGAATGACTTTGCAAGAAGAGAACTGGAGCATCAAATCCTTTTCCTGTGACACATATGAAGCCATGATATCTTTTTTTGCTTCGTATGTGCCGTTGATCTGTCCCGCAATCAACATGTAATCCACTCGGGCTTCTAAATGCTTAACCCCAAGCTTTTTGGCTATCCGCAAGCCGGCCAAGAAAGGTTCATATTCTGCCTCGTTGTTGGTACTTTTGAAGTCCAGCTTTATGGCATATGTAAACTCATGGCCTTCGGGGTTGACTAGCCTGAGGCATGCGCCACATCCCTCATTGCTTGAAGCTCCATCCGTGAATAAAGACCAAATCTGTCCCAATTCCGGAGGTACTTGGGGTTGTTGCTCGATTAAACATTCTTTTTCTTTGTGATGCGGAACTTCTGTCACAAAGTCCACCAACATCTGCCCTTTGATTGCTGGCCTAGGTTTGTATTCTATTGCATGTTCACCTAGCTCGATGGCCCATTTGGCCAGTCGCCCAGATAATTCAGGCTTACTGAGAACGTTTTTGAGCTTGTATCCGGTTAAAACATTGATGGGGTGCCCTTGAAAGTACACGCGGAGGCGTCGGGCAGCATAGACCAGTGCCAAAACAAGTTTTTCAAGCATGGAGTACCTTGTTTCCGGGTCCGATAGTGTTCTGCTGACGTAATAGATCGGTGTTTGAACATTCTTTTGATCTGTCAGAAGGACGGCCCCGATGGCAATGTCTGAAGCTGATAGGTATAACGTTAAAGGTTCTTCCGCATGGGGTGCTGTTAATGTGGGTAATTCCATCAAACATTTTTTGACCTCTAAAAAGGCTTGTTCTGCTTCCGCAGTCCAATTGAAATGTGCTTTCTTAAGGCAATTTCTTAGTGTTGAAATAAATGGATGAGATTTGGCTGCATGGTTTGCCAAGAATCGATTCAAAGCAACCAAATGCCCATTGAGTGTCTGAACTTCCTTGGGGGAGGACGGAGAAGGCATGCGAGCTATAGCTTGAACTTTATCCGGATTAGCTTTGAAGCCCGCATCGGTGACAATCACTCCCAGAAATTTTCCTTCTTCCATTCCAAATGAACACTTTGCTGGATTCAACTTCATGTTGATACTCTTTAAAGTGTCGAATGTTTCTTCGATATCTCTCAACATTTGATCTTCCTCAACACTTTTGATTACGAGATCATCCATATACATCTCTAGATTCCTACCGATTTGACTTTTAAACGCTATGTCTATCAATCGTTGATATGTGGCTCCTGCATTTTTCAGTCTGAAAAGCATCATTTTGTAACAAAAGGTGCCTTGATCGGTCTGAAATGCTGTTTTGTCCTCATCACCCGCTGCCATGCGGATCTGATGGTAGCCTTTGTAGGCATCCAGGAAACACTTAAATTTGAATGGTGCTACAGCATCAACCTTGAGGTCTATTTCAGGTAAAGGATAACAATCCTTGGGACATGCTTTACTTAGGTCCTTAAAATCGATACACATCCGCCATGCCCCCATTACTTTTGGGGACAATAACTGGGTTGGCGACCCAAGTTTGGTAACGGATTGGACGAATAATCCCTGCCTGCAAGAGGTCCTGAACTTGTTCATTCATTGCTTTTGTTTGTTCCGGACCCATCTTACGTTGTTTTTGAACAATTGGCATAAAGAACGGGTTTACCTTGAGTTTGTGTTCCGCAATGTTTCGCGGGACACCCGTCATGTCCGTAGGTTGCCATGCGAAGACATCAACATTTTTTGATAATAACTGTTTCAAGAAAGTCCGTACTATCTCGGGGATAGCAGGTCCAATTGTTACAGTTTGATCGGGGAAATCTTTGTTCAAGACCCACTTTTCCGGTCCAGTCCTCAAAGTCTGTTTGGGAATCTTGCTAGGTTTTGAGCTCTCGGTTGCGAAGCAGTGCCTGTTAACATGAATTATTGCGATGCCAGTACAAATTGGAACTCCCACTGCACCGTGTGCTGTGGACGGACGAGCATTGAAATCACCAATCGCTTCTCGTCCAAGGATAATATCATGTCTTGATGTTGCTGGCAAAACCAGAAATTCGACCTCCTCGGTCCTCGAATGAATTCCATCACTCAGGGTGACTGGGAATGAAATTACACCTCGCGGATGCATTATTTCTCCTCCAAATCCCGATACTGGAGCGTGAATGGGTTTCAATCTTTCTTTATCTTATTCGTCAAGCTGATCAAAGCATTGTTCATACATGATATCTGATGTGCTGCCGGTGTCGAAGAAGACGTAATGAGAACGATAGTGCCCGAAGAGAGCAGTGATGATCATGGGATTCTTACTGTTTTCGAGGGAAGATCACTGGCTCATTCTTCCATTCTTCATCATCGGATTCTTTTCTCTTATTCCCTATATGGAACTCGCCTTGTATCATATGAACGTTCAAATCTTTAATTTGCTTCTTACTCGGGCCTTGGATGTCCCGAACAGGTGCTTTTCCATTGTCCGGTTTTCCATTTTTTACCAAGTGTTTAAGCTTTACCGATTTCACAGCCGTCTCAATTTCAATTTTCAATGTTCTACATTCATTCGTATTATGACCAATGTCGTCATGATATGAACAGTGCTTGGTAGCATCCAAAAATGATCTTCTTGTTAGTGGTTGTGGCTTTCTAAATTTTATATTCTCTGTAGTGAGAGTTTCAGCGGGAGTCTTTGAAAGAGGAGTCCAATTGTTGGGACCTCGGCTTGCGGGTCCTGTTTGTTCTTGCTGCCTATAAGGGATCTTGCATCAAATGGTTTTGACACTTCCACACTTGGCTGAAGCCTTGACCAGATAGGTCCTTTCGCCTGTCTATTAGGTCTCGGATTCTGAAATTCAACTTTAAATTTTTGCTTCGTGTTACCATTCCTCAATGTTTTCTCAGTGTTAGCATACACCTTTGCCACAGTCATCATGTCGTCCCACTCTTTTGGCATTCCATCTCTACCCGTAAGTGTGCGGACTAAATCGTCACATTTGACGTTTTTGCGGAAGGCACCACGAAGCATGTCTTTACTGATTCCGCCAATATTCAAGCTCTCGTCATTGAACCTGGTGATAAAATCTTCTATGGACTCGTTATCGCGGCGGACGACATCCAAAATTTCTGATTGGTCACGCGTATGTTTTTTCTGCTGGCTGAAGTGTTGTGAAAACTTTTTCACCAGATCGTCCCAACTAGAAATTTCACCGTTAGGTAATTTTTCAAACCACTCTCTGGCTGCCCTTGTTAGTGTCAATGCGAACATGTGACACCAATAAGGAAGCGTCAACCACTAACACCGCATACCGCAATAAAGTTCTGGAGACGATCACTTGGATCAGTCATACCATTATACTTACCTACCGATGTAGGTATTATAGCATTAACAGGAAAGGGTGTTGTGGCAATACTTGCTATGAACTTTGATTTCTCGGCGAAATCCGCGGGACGATATGGTTTAGTAAAGTCTCGTTCCGCATTACTATGGTATTCGGTATGGCGGACTATGTCATGCGGACGGCTGCTTTTTGCCTGAGAATTCATCCTACTGTCCCCGGTATACATACTGTAGTCTCCCGGGTGATAGGATGAATCGTAACCATCAAACTCATCTAAGTAAGATGGCATCTGCATATTTATGCGAGGACGAGGACGTAGCCTCGGAAGTTCGCCAAACTCTGGTTCCGTCTTTTGACTGTAACGGGTTTGACTTCCTCGCACTGTTGGTGGAGGAGAAGGAGATCCCCTAGGGGATTCCTCATAATCCAAAGTGCGGGCGTGAAGTCGCTTGTTACGTTTTCTACGCTAGTATTCAGCCACCAAACTTTGTTGTTGCACGTGGAGCCACTCTTAAGGAGTTAAAGCTCCTCTGGATCTGGAATTACGTTGATGAGATCTAGCCATGTCAGAATCGCCTGGATCATTTTCCAGATCCAACACTGACCGTTTTCGGCGAGTTTCTTCCGTAATCCGTCTAAGGTTGCCCAATTTAGAACCCTCCGGTGCCGAGGCCCGTCCCATATCTGGGGGGTGGTACCGATTGGTATTGTGACGTTTTCTAGGGTAAAAACCCCAAGTGTTACGTCAATGTTCCGTGACCCTGGAGCTGCGACTCGCTCAAGAGTACGGCCACTTGGAGTCGTGATACGTGCAAAAACACTAAGACCCGGAGGTGCTTCTGTGTTAGTTACACGTGACTCAGTTGCAGGGGTTCCCGTCGGCCCTTCAGGAAGTTTACTCATATCAAACGAACCAAAAAACCAACGAAAACTTTTTCTGTTCTAACACAAATCACGGATGACGCCAATGAAGAAACACGGATCCACTCCTTGGGTATGGGTCCTGGATCCAATGAGTCCACAGGGTACAATACGATAATTACTACCACGATATGAGTAAGACTTCCTAAAGTCCAATGACCGGAACCTGCAAAACAGACACCGTGAGTCTCGTTACAGGAAGGACAAGAGGGGGGGTCTTCCTGTAACCACCCTCCGGCGTGAGAATCAGTAACGTTCGTAATGAAGAAAGTACTAAAGTATAAACACTAAGTGTAGTCAGAATATAGTTGAGTGAATCAATACCTCATACCACTTGACAAGGTATTTATAGCCGAAGGATGAAGGAAGACGATTGGGGCAGCTGTCCTTTTCTAGAAGATCTCTGATAGCCGTCTGGACACATGTCCTCTTTTGATAGGTTGAGCTATACGTCTCATGTGCATGAGTATAACAACCTGGACACGTGTCACCAAATGATAGGACGGATCGCACCCTGGCCATGTGCACGGTTATAACAACCTGGCCAGGTGTCCTTTATTCATTGGTTAGTATGTCACGTATTCCCCAAGTTAGAATCGTAAACCTTCTTCTAGAGAGTACTTGAGTGATGACAGCTGTCCTGCTGGCATTGCCTTCCAGTTGTTTAGGCGGACAGATGTCTTGTCCTGCGGATGACTTTTGAGGATGCCAGGATGCTTTCACGTGTGTTGTGAGGACGTTCCTCCTCACTCGTGACATGCGGGTGATCCATGTGTTCTGCGGGTGGCTTATAAGAAGATTATTTGTGACCCGCGGGTGGTACTTAAGGGTATTTGGGTCTTTTTGGTATCCTACCTCTACATTATACTTCAATAATGGATGGACGCTAGCCACAAAAAGGTATTAAGTTTTCTTTTTAAAGAGTTATTATTAAAAAAAAGACGTAGGCGTAGCATCAATAGTTATTAATAAATTTGAACGTCTATTATTGATGTTTAATCATGGTATACTAGTTTAATTTGTAATGAATGACACCTGTAGCTTTTATTTAAGGATGTGGCCCCACTTACACAAATTTTAAAAGCGTAAGAATACATATGTTTATATAAAAAAGTTCCATTTCATGTTTTGATCCATGGAATTATAAAATATGTTACCTCGAATCTTGCTTCTAAAGTATATTAAAAAACAAGGAACCTCCTAGAACAATTTTATTTAATACACTGTATCATTGAAACAATGTGAACAAAAAATATGTGGTACAAAAAGGGTTTATCAAGTCTCATCAGTTAACATGTGATCACTTGCAATCTCAAAGTTCGATTAGGCCACGCATCATCTTATCGAGCCTTACACACATATAAATTAGATCAAACCTTTTACAAAACCTACTTATTTGATTTTTTTTAGTTACCGATGCATAATAGAAAAAAGTATTTATTTATTTTGAAACCACTATAAGAAAAGTTATAAAAAACCTCTATGGCTTCTCTACTCTCGTGTTTTTTTTTTCTCTTAACTCATATCCATTTAAAAGAAAAGGATTCCATGATTCATTGTTTTATACTAAACAAAAATGAAGTCAAAAACATACTTAAGGAGTATGAAAAACAACATATTTTGAAATGTTACACTATTCAATGTACTTTACTCATTATTTCTTTTTATCACGTGTCATGTCAACAACATACCATATTTCACTCTCTTTCACACCATCAATGAAATACATCATACTTTAATCTCCACTCTTTAAGAAAATAATGACAATAACCTTTTAGTTTTAAAAATAATAAAATAACTAAAGAAAAATCAAAACTGGCAAGGGTGACTTGCGTGAAGAATCTCATGCTCAACTCCACTTTGGGCATCTACTCGAGGAAAGGGATGGTGTTCCCCGCCCCCCCCCCCCCTTCTCCACCAAAGCATCTTCCTGGTGAAAAGGAAACTATACCTATTTGTCTTAAAAACATATGCATATATGTATAAACCGATAAATACACATGTTAAACAACATAAAATAAACGCGATTGTGAAACTAGTAACATTGTCGCCCCATTAGAACTGGGCTTGGTATCTCAATTGGGCTTTTATTGTGGTGTATAAGGAATTGCATTGCCCAACATTAATTGTTATAAAAGCTATATTATATGGCGTTAGCTAAACCTATAAGAAAAGGAAATATATATGGTAATGTTGTCATCTGCACTATCCACATATTGAAAGCAAAAATATGTTGCTCTTAATATTAGAACTCTGTTTGCTATTAACATATTTACAAGCCACCTAAAATATCTATAATCATTCATGAAACTATATATACCGTGTTCTTACAAACTCTTCACCCATAAACCTTTTATCTGTTAAAGGATGTAGCTGAGTTGTCTTCTTTCCATGGATTCCCACTAAAAGCTTGATTGTTACCTAAATCCCCATCCAAGCTCATCTTCTGTACTTCTGAATATGATAATATCTTTATACTATGAACACAACTGACGCATTCACTGGAACAAACATGTTAAGTTAAAAAGTAGTTGTCAAACATATACACCATATTATTATATTGTACCAGTTTAGCCATTAGCTTGTGACTTACTCCCATGGGTCATCTCCAACAAGTAGTATGTCATTCTCATGATCAACATAAACAAGCTTCCAGTCAGTCCTTTGCGTGTCTTCTAGTTGACCTTCAATCCCAAACATGCGGGCAAGATCACATCTTAGCTCTTCATACCCTTTGTAACGTGTCACATCGATTGTTCTTCCTACTGATCCACGCTTTTGAACCTAATTCCAACTCAAACTAATATATTTATTTATTTCAACCAAGAAGACTGATAGTAAAAGGATGACGCTAATTACCTTTGTGTATGTTCGTACGCGTTGTGGATTCTGATTACCCCACATCCCGTTTCCTAAAAGACCTGAATCATTAACAACAACATCATTTGAACAACCGGGCTTGAATGATACATCAGGTAGCATCCCAAATGAGTCTGCGTTAATCTCAGCACTTGACAGTTCTATCTCAATATCTCTAGGAGCGCCAGAAAAGATGGAAAGTAAGTTTTGAGAATCAAAACCCCTCGACAATAAAGCATCAGGTGGAAAACTATCGATAATATTAGCTCCTAAATGAAAATTGTTTTCTGGTTGAATGATATCACCATCCACCCCTAAGTTTGGGATTGACAGACCTCCACCATCTAAGCAGTATGATGTCACAGTTGTGGATGCTTCCAACTGTTGATTACCAATGCCTTTGTGTTTAGGTTGATCTGGTAGTTTCACATTGGTTAACTCATGTTTGACTCTTGAATTATCTTTGGTTGGAGTTTGAGCAGATTTTGAATCAGGATTAAACATGGAATCATTCACAAAGACTTGTTGGTTGTTGTTGAGGAGGTTTGATTGGAAGTTGCTTGTGGAAGGAGATGTGGAGCAGGTGGGGGCATCAACACCATTAGAATGAACTCTTATTGGCATAGGATGGCTTTTGGGTTGACTTTGAACTTGGTTTGCTGGAAGGACTGATGTTGAAAAGTTGTTATTACCATGAAACTGCTGATGCTAGTGTGATAAAGATTGTTGTCTAGGTTGTTGAGTTTGTTGCTGGAGGGGAAACTGAGGCTCTGCGTGACTTACTAATGATACATAGGCCTTTTGCAGTAGTTGATGATGCTGCCCTGAGAGGCTTTGTTGCCTTGGTGACAAGTTATGTTGTATCAAATGTTGCAACTGTGTTTGTTGGAGGTTGCAAATTGGTTGTTCCAATTGATGCTGAAATTGTAACTCCTGGGACACAAGCGAAGCTTGAATCAAACCCCTACTATTAGCTAAATTAGTGTTTTGCTGAAGTCGGGGATTTCCTGCATGTTGTTGCGTGTTTTGTTGTTGGTGTTGCTCTTGTTGATGCATCTGCTGTTGTGGTGGTGGTTGTTGCTGACTAGTGTACACGGGATTATGTTATTGAATGTGTAACATATGTTGTTGTTGTTGTACTTGTTGAGGTTGTTGCTGTTTTTGGTTAGTATGTAACAGATGATGTTGAGTCTATGGTGGTTGTGGTTGGTTTGGCTTGTTGAAGTTGGAGGGTGGGGTAAAGGAATTTGCAGATTGAAAGTTTAATAACTTGGAAGAATCTTTGGAGGTGGGAGGGAAGATGTTGTTGCTATGATTATGCATGTTCATCCACTGGACTAAACTCAAACCAGGGAAGACGGGGGTTGAGGCATCCTTCATATCAACCCACAACATTTCTGTTACATTCACTGCAACAGGAAAATGTCAAAATATATGTAACATGTTCCTTGCACTGACACACGAGATTTAAGTTTACCTGGTTGGGGTTGTGCATGTTAGAAGAAGGGAGGGGGGCATAAGTAAAATGGAGTGACAACTAGCTCAATTTCCCACACTGAAACACGGCTTGGACATTCACCAACTGTTGATTCATCCCATCCAACCTGCCATTAACCTGCTTGCATTATATTTCTTAAAAAAACATAGCAAAGGTTGAGGTGTACCTGAAGATTGCGCCATTGTGAACCTTTCCAGCGTGCAGGAGTGAGATCACTAATACCAGTTATGGTTCCCATGTACCTTTTTATTCCTGACTCTTCGGTCTCGAACATCATTCTGAATCGCATCCCAGGTGAAACTTGAGTATACATGGCTTTGTTATACTTGGCTAGTGGAATAACAAATTCAGCAGGACTTGCCCTGTACACGCAACTTTTGATGTTTTCAACCTAATACTTATAATAATATAGTAAGATTCCAACCAACCTAGGATTGAAAAATATGGTAAATGGCCTGTTATTTGCTGCAGCATGAGCGGCGGCAGCAAGAATCCCAATGTGCATGCTGTCGCTGGAAATAACTGATGACGAGAGTGCAGGCTGCTGTCTGTTAGCCCGCCTAATTCCCAACATAAGTTGTGATTTCTCATCCCTACATTTGTTCATGTAAGCATACCGAAAAAGTTAGAAAGGATATATATTCATGCATTACACAACCTTATTGCTTCTAGCGAATACCTACCGTATGAAAAGAACAGAATCTCCCGCACAAAGTCTTTTAGAGCTCACAAACACGCTCTAACCGGTGGTCAGCAGGTGCCTCTTCGGTTGCCCTGAAACCAAGATACGCAACAGCTTGTTAATATGCTCAAAGGTTTACCTTGGATCAGTATAGAAATCTAAATAACATCACAGGACAACATACATAAAGTTGAAGTCTAATTAAGCTATTGAATATAGAAAACTATTATTATAAAGCATTAAGTATGCATCCAACACAGTTATAGTTAGGTAGTGCTTGCAAGAGGATGCAAATACACATAATCTATCCAAAATCGAACTACTTGTTTAATGTATAAGTGCCAAAGTGACAAGTTAAATATAGTTTAATGAATAGAGGAAGAAAGACGGTTTAAGACCTAGCTTTAATCAAGGAATCTATGTAATTTAGAAGTCAAATAAAAAGTCAAACTGCTGTAAATTAATCAGATTTACGACCCAACATTTTACAACAGATACACGCCTGTTAGTTAGTTAGTTAAAAATGGTTATTTAATCGTCATTTTTATAGGTACAAATACCCACCCATTTTACCAACAATATTAGTGTATGTTTCTTTTGTCATTGTGTCTCGAGTCCCTGCATCATGTGCATATTCATCTTGTTAATATTAATTATAATCCTATAATTGAATAATCGATCCGGGCAACAGAAATATTTTTACAAACCTCGATAAATATGTCTAAATGTCCATGATTGGTTATGTAAATCTCTAGCTACAAGTTCCTGAGCTGGAGGTTGCATAGAGAAATCCTATAAAAACATGTGCAGGGTGAAATCTTAATAAATGGACAACGCAGTAATATTCTTGTTGTTTGACATACAAGAGGTGGGAAAATCTTCTCAGCCGCTCGACGTGGTACGGAAAATCCACCATGGGTGCTTGTATCACTAGCTGTAAGAGTTTTACAGAAAAACTCTGCAGGCTGTTTGCTTTGCTTTAGACCCATATCAGACATGAGCAATGCTTCCTGGTCATACTGCACAATTCCACTACTTTAATGTCAAGAATCAACATAAACATATTTAGAAGCATCCAACAGACTTACTTTATTTACATGTTGAAGAGTCATTTGTGCATAGAGTTCATCAGTTTCAGCATCAGCCTAAACCAAAGCAGCAATCAATGATGTCGAAACAGCAAGTATTACTATTTATATTATTGCATAATATAATATAAGGGGAATGAATGAATGAATACATGCAAGACGACATTATGAAGCATGCAGATGAGCTTTGAAGGAAGATTGGGATAGTTTGGGATGTTTTCTGTATCTTTCTTCATGGATGCTGCAACCTTAAACAGAATAAAACACCAGTCAGTTGAATATTCTCGATCATGTGCTGAAGAAAGAAAGAACATTAAGTCTTACTTGCTCGCTGTGACCTTGCGGAAAGTAAACCACAAGACTACCTATTGGGGGCAAAGAGACTAAAGGCCCAGCACAAGCATGCCACAACTCTGAATGCATTACTTTGTAATTATTTGATATACCTCCTGATACTTACTGATACTGATTAATTAACACAAAAACAACAGATAACAATTTGTACCAATATCTAAATTACTTTTTATAAATATATATAAGATGGGTGGGTTCCTGGCAGGTAAGCTAAATGCAAAAGATATAAGAGAAAGCATAAATGCAAAAGATATGTAATGGCCATGACGAGGACCTACCCGGCCACAAATATGTGAAGTAGCAGTCATGGACTCGACTTGCCCAGAAAGTAAAAAATGATCTTCCTCTAATTCTAATCAAATTGAAATTGAAAAAAGAAACATGTTATAGTATATATACCTTGTACCGGACATATTACAGTATATATTATGTATATATACCTTGTACCGGATAACAACGAACGTACGTACGTACCATTTGACTCTGCTTTCATTTTCAAAACGCCATGCATAAAGAAACTTTACTCATTGATTACAAATTCACCGGTGAAAGAGTAAAGAAGTGGCAGCCGGGAAGCTTAAGGTGGATGTCGCTTTATACTTGTAAAATATAATATATTATATATGGCGGTGGTGGCTGGTGTAGGAATCTCCAAAACCACACTACTCTCTGCCTGCCTTTATAACTTACTTTACTTGTCCTCATTTTCCCTTTAGTTTTCCTTATTATTATTATTATTATTAAACTCTTTCATTCCCTTCAAAAAGAAATCTTTTGTTCTACTTCTAGCTATTAATTTACTTTTATAACTATTCTAAATATTAAACAAAATTACACACACATATATGTGTGTGTATTAAACCTTTGCTCACGTACAAGGAGTAGTGACTAGTGACTTAAGTTCGACAATAACAATGCTCAGTACTACTAGGTAACTCTCTGATGAATTTTCCATTAATACAGTTATAACTGTCATAATCTTTCACGAAGGGTTGCACTATAATGAGAATTAAAAGGTTATAAACCTATGTATGTATGTATGTATGTATGTATTATTATTATTATTTTAAAATTTTTTAATTGTATGTTAATGTATATTTGAATCTAAAATATCACACTTCAAATAAAATAAATAGCAATCATAATAATTTGAATGGGTGACCGTATATATGAGGGTTGGAACATAAGAGTTCAATCTCATGATTGCTATTTCAATATATCATGTCACAGATCTTTTAATGTTATATATAGAAACAGCTAGACTACGTACGTACTTTGACAACATATAACTCTTCACTTGGAATTAATTTTGTATTTACATCATAATCATAATTAACCAATATATGTAAGTGGTTTTTAGATATTCAAATAGTTATCCTATATAGGGTTGAATTGGACATATCACATATGTCTCCTTCATCTCCCCACGCATCTCCACTCATGAGTCATGACCCACAACACTCACTAATGAATGCATCACATCCCATCTCATGACATTCCATAATAGCAGGTGTCACACTTTTTACTCTTCACATCTATTATGTATGTACATACTCCCTCCGTCCCATTATAAGTGTCCTAGTTTGAATTTTCAAGTCTTTCTTTTGCAACGTTGACCGTAAATATTTTTGTTCGTGTTATATAATACTTGATGAAAATTATATCAATGTAAAATACGTTTAAAACCTAATTCATTCATATATTTTACATCAAGTATTATATAACACAAACAAAAATATTGTTGGTCAAAGTTAAACAAGAAAGACTAAAAAAATCAAACTAGAACATTTATAAACCTAGGGAGTATATATTACATGTAAAATTAAACCTAATCCACCAATAATATGATTAGTAGACGGTGATATACTAATTGAAACAAGAAATAAATCATAAATCATATGTTGTTGATATGCAAGATTTGAAATTAATATCATGATGTGTGGTACTTTTGTAATTCAGTGAAACAGTATGTGCAAATCAACAATTGAAAACATAAAAAGGATGCAACCGCAAATACAATTTCGTAAAAAAACTATAAAAAAAATAATAAATTGATGGATACAATACGCAATTTATAAAATTAACGGATGGTGTTTTCGCAAATAAGCAAAATGATAACAGTTTAGCAAATATATTGGTGATTACACTACATGTATTACTAAGTATACTTTGGTGTGTGCGTTGTTAATCACACTACGTAGTGACATGACTATTACTTTAGTTGTATTGAGATCTCGTTTGAATTTGATTTTCATTAGAAGCAAAAGATGTTTTAATTGTGATACCTTATTTGGACAGATAAATTTACCCCTATGGGTCACAAACTAAATAATATGTATTGGAACTAAGTATAACGTACTGATATCTCAAATTTAGCCGGGTAGATGTGAAATTAACAAACTTTAAGGGATGTATGAAATTCTCTCAAGTACAAGCAAGGTTGGAAAAGTCGCTAATCGGACCCTAGGCGGCCGACTGGGGAGTTGGGTTTACTCGGAGTACTCGGACATGGTAAATATAAAGAAAATTAATTTTTGGGTATTATATATATATGTCAAATATCATAAGTTTACTAATATTTATAACAAAATAGGTGAATATCAATATAAATAAAAGAAATATATTTTTAAATAATAAAATATTCTAAAAGTTACTGATCATTAATTAAAAAAATGATATTTTTCGTTAATATTATTGAAATACGAAACATGTTTTATTTTTCTGAGTCAAAATCGGTCCAAGTTCACCGATAAGATGTGGTTATGACTGAGGTTGACCACATTTGACCTATTCTTAGTAACTAGACAGATTTACATAAACTAACATCGGCAACATACATTGTAGCGAGTACTCGGAGAGTACTCGGCCTTGTAATCCTACATTTACATCATTGAGTACAAGTACAACACCTCACCCGATTAAACAATAAATATTTTCCCTTTATATATATTATTATTATATATATAACATTCACGTCCTAATTATTCAGCCACATGGGAATCAAAATCATTTCATATAATCATACTTTCTCTTACACCTAGATCATAATAATAACCAACTAGTTATTTATAATTTTGGTTCTGTTAGAAGAAAAATAAAATGTAGAATTTGAGAGTAAAAAAATGCAAAGTATTAGAATTATTGGGTTGTGGAGCTTAGTATTATTTTATTGATTAGGATTGGGCCATGGTTTTAAATAGTGGGGCAGCCCTGGTGATGCTCAAGTTTAAACTAACATGAACAATCAAGTCCAAGCTACATACGTGCCTTATCATCGATCACCACTTGCTAGCTATCATCTTTTTTGGGGCATGAGACTGCACCACCACATAAATATCAACCATGGATTATGGATATGGAAGTCGCTAGCATGCAATAATTAACATGGAAGTTAATCATGTTATTGGACAACTAAAGAGCGACCTTAACTCTTTCGTGCATCTAGTACGAACGGCAATATTAATTTCCTTTTAGGATTGAAAACAAAACTTCTATGCCCATCAATAATAATTATTAATATTATACTAGTGACTCAGTGTGACAGAATGGATGGTGAAATTAAGTTTTTGCAATTAAAATACTTTCTTAGTACTATAAAATAATATAGAATAATACCCTTTACAAAATATTAATTTTTTGCAATTAAAATGCTTTCTTATTACTATACAATTATATAGAATAATACCCTTTACAAAATATATTTATTGAAAATATGAAATAAATGTTGAAACAAATGTGAAAGAGTCTATTTTTAAGAATATCGTATAATATTTTCAATAGTGCTTTTGGTTACAAAAACTTGAAAAACTAGTAGAGTTAGGGTTCGTGTATTATGCATTTAACCATTTGTGGTATTATATATTTGTTCTTTCACCTCACCGGATGGCCAAACAAACCAGGCCAAAAAATCTATAAGCAAGTGATAGACGTCTGCACACTAACTTAAAAATAAAAGCTCCCATACATATTATCATCCTGGATGTTCATGTCATCTCGTCCATAGCACGCCCTTATAGATTTGGTTGACTCTTATATGGACTAATTAACTAGGTAAAGAAAAACATAACATAAAATGTCCAAACTTCAAAGCAACATAATTTGGCTAGGAGGGCCAATTGCCATACTTGAATTCCTTCAAGTGTTCGATTTCATCATTTGAGAATTTTTACAAATTTAATCAATTTTCAACCTTTTCCTTTTTACCCTTAAACGGGTACATCATTGATTAACATAATTTGTGCGTTTATTTTTGTATTAACTAATTTACGTGTCTATTAATGTATTCAATTTGCGTATTTAACTTCTAGTTCTTAATTTGAAATTTTAGCGATACCTACCAGAATTAGAACCTATTGCTTGTAAGGAACATAATATAGCCGGCTAGTCGGGTGAGGAGAAGAGATATGACATGATGGAGAGAGATGATTAGGATGGAAGACTTGATTTTAATTCCAAAATCGATAAGAAATGTTATAGCAAACTCCACCACCGAGAAAGAACCCAAGCCTATATCCGTCTTAATTCATAAGATATATTAATGACCGGTACTAATATAATTTGTCATGATGGTGCATACTCACAAAACACTATTCAGTTTGTCAAATTAAAGTGATTTTAGTTTTGTTTAAGTACACTATACAAGATTTAGACTTTTAGTTTTGTTTCATACTATATGTAATTTTAAACTAATCTTATATTTGTAATCTTTTATATTATTTAAGCAAGGTATTTCTCAATCACAACATACTTGTTTTAAAAAAGAGAGACAGTAATCACTAAATTTGAACCTTTGAATTTGTGTACTGAATCAATATCCAAACACATCTCTTCTGTTGTTTCCAAATTTATTCGTTCATTTAGCCGATTTGAACTATATAAGATAATTTAAACATTTGAATGAATTCCATGATAACTAAATCAAATATTGAGCACTTTTATATATATGTTAAAGAAAGAAAGACATTGTGTAAACAAACGAATGATAGACTTGTTGTTTTCATGTCTACCTGAGTGAGATCGATTACAAAAGGTTTGATTGAATGAATTAAAGAGTCTGAAGCACCTTCAAGGTCTCATCAATGTGTTTCTCAGGCTGAAACTGGTTGTTGTAGATAAGCTGAACGACCCCGTTCTTGTCAAGAACATACGTCTGTCGGCCAGGCAATGTACCGAAAAGATCAGACGGGACTCCCCACTCTTTTCGCACTTTGTTACCCTCATCGCTCAGCAATGTAAACGGGAGCCTGTATTTTTTGGCAAATGCCTGCGCGCATAGTAATAGTAATAATGAGGGAGGATGTCTTGGTTAAACAAGTAACAGAAGATGATGATGAAAGTGAGAGGTTTTGGCCATGGAGGAAGTTGGATTTGAAAGAAACAACATTAACATGAGGTGGTGGTTGTCGATTACTCTGGAGCACAGAGGGAAGAAGAAGAAGGGCCTTTGCCAAAGACGCCATTAATTATAATTTAATTTACTATACTTTTTTGGCATATGAAATGAAGAGATGATGATGATGATGATGATAGGGTGAATGAGGACAGGACAGGATAGGATAGAGATGTTCAACGAAACCGGTTTCTGGAACTGAACCGGTGGACCCGAACCAGTTCCTACCCGTTTTTTGTAGGAACCGGACCCTATCTGATTCAACCCAATGATCCGTGACCGGTTCTTGCATTTCTGAGTGGGGGCGGGTAGGAACCGGAACCGGTTCTGGAACCGAACCATCCGGAACCGGTTCCTAACCGGTTCTAGAAGATATTGCAAACAGAATGCACAAAGACCTAACATATCTTCTAATCTTCTAATATGAAAGATGATTTAGATCACTTAAAGACGATTTGACCATCTTAAGGTTAATTATGAACATGCATCACCTATCATTTAATACACGTGCCTTGTATACTGAAATTCATATAAGCTCTTTATTGACTTAAGAATTTTCTACTAGTTTAGTTTAATTAGACATGGTATGCTCAAATGATCGACGATTGAGCTCGAATGACGATGAACCGCCCATCGGCCATGGTTCTTCTGCTACTTGGCTATTCAAATTTCAATAAGATCCTTGTTAGATACATCGACTTGTATGACATTGCGTCGACTACATATGTTCTTTTTATGAAATTCTTCAATTTTTGATGTTTGTTTGAGTTGATTTTATCTTTACAAGCTATTAATGATGGACTATGCATTAGCCATCCCTCTGGTTCTATATATCATGATTTTCTTTTCACTTGTTTGATCTTTTGAATACTTATTATGATGATTTAAGAATATAGAATATGAATATAAATTTAATTATTTATATCTATGGATATTTAGTTAAAAATTATAATCTCTCTAACAAATCAACTGATGCATGGAACATATTCCACTAAAATTGTTTCTAGTTTTAGATTTGAATAATTGTCACTATGAAACAATTAGCTAGTGACTCTGGGAACGATCACTAATGGTGGCATTTTAGCCTTAGGAACAAACATATATTTGCAATTCTGTATTCTAGATAAATCAATGTAACACTTCTAAAGGTCAATATTACACCTATATATAAACTTTTCAATAAAATGTTTTAATGACATTATTTCACTAAGATTTCCACTATAACTTTTTCAGCATAAAAAACCCTGACGTTTTCACGCTAATCTACGAAATCATCTAAATCGCAGATTGTGATGATTGATGAACAAATTATCTTGAAAAGGTTATGATGGGAAACCATAAAAACAAGATTTTAACATGATACCACTTACCACCACATAAAGATTTTATTTGACGAATTTCTATGAAGTACACCCTAAAAGCATTGTACTTTTAAGACTATAAATCGCAAACGAAAAACGAAAAAAAAAAAATTTTTACACTGTAACCGGTTGGAACCGGTTACGGTACAGGAACCGGGTTAGGAACCGGTTAGATAGGTTAGGGGTCAGAGGGTGGGAGAACCGGTTCGGTTCCCTAACCGATTCGAGCCTGGAACCGGTTTAAAAGGGGGTTTTGAATATAGGAACCGGTTAGGAACCGGTTCCGGTTCCTAGTCCCAAACCGTTTTGAACATGGCTAGGACAGGACACTACACCATATCTAGTTTCATCCGACTTAAGTCACGTACGTGGATGCATCTCATCCAACTAAATCTAGAACTAGACTATACCTCTTAACTGAATGGGCCTGGCCCAACAGGTTTCTGTCACTCAAAAATTAGCTTCTTAATTGTAAATACTAGCTTCTTTATGAGTTTGCATATCTAACATGATCGAGCTGTAACAGAATTATTAAGACAAAATGTTAGTAGTTGCTTATCTCTTTAGTTGTTGTGAAGATTTTAATTCTATCTGGATAGGAAATGTTACTTGTTTGACAACTCAAAAATTAAGTAAAACGAAACCAAATCTAAGGATTCAAAGATGACTCTAGTAAAAAGGTAAACATGTATGCTAGAAACCAAATTAAAGCATATTTAGTAAATTACAAATTTCATTCTTTATGTATACATTGTATATTCCCAGCATCAAGCAATTACGTTTCTAATCTTTATGTCTACACTAGAAAATTTTAAACTAAAGGGTTTATAACAACACTATATGGCCTTTCAGAAATAATAATAATAATAATAATAATAACACTACACGTACGTCCTCTGCTCTAACTATTGTTAAAATTTTTTGTTAACTACATATAAAATTACTAACATGACCTTACCAATTATAGCCTATCAATAAAAAAAACTTGAAATCGCAAGATATATGAAAAAAAATTACTAAATAAAAAGCAATAAATAATAAACAATAAATAAAGTTTTCATCCCGTTACCTAGAGGGTCCTGAGCCCCCACTCTATCCACCCTTATTACTTATCTCCTATAATACTAAGGTTGTGTTTGTTTTTGCTTATAAGGTCTTCAAGAAACCTATGTTTGTGGGCGCACAAACATAAGCTCTTAAAGACTGTTTGTTTAAAAAAAAAAGATCTGAAAACTGCTTATTTGATCTTAAAAAATAAGCTTTTTTCAACATCTTCACACTTCTTAACATCATACCAGGTACTAACACCCAATGTCCAACACCACCGCCACCCACCGTCCGCCACCACCACCACCATCCACCGTCCGCTGCCACCACCACCATCCACCGTCCGCTGCCACCACCACCCACCACCAACATCCACCACCACCATCCATCGTCCGCCGCCACCACCACCGTCCACCACCACCACCACCTACCGTCTGCTATCACCACCGTCAATCACTCACCACACCACCGTTTACCACCCACCACTCACCACCACCACCCCGTCGGCCACAACCACCACCATCCACCACCACCCGCTACCGCCACCACCCACCGTCCGCCACCACCACCACCACCACCCCGCCACCACCATCCACCACCACCCGCCACCGCCACCACCCACCGTCCGCCACCACCACCACCACCCCGCCACAACCATCCACCACTACCATAGTCCACCACCCACCACCACCGTTCATCACCACCACCACCCATTGTCGGCCACCATCCCAGTCCACCACCCACCACCACAACCGTCCATCACCACCACCCACCGTTCACCGCCTACCACAATTGTCTACCACCACCCACTTCCATAGTTCGTACACCACTACCAATTATTTTAGCAGTCTATAAACATTAAATGACTTTTATCTACTGTAATATATATGATAGGTATCCACTTTTCAGCTTATGCAGACGATATCCAGTTTATAAAACAAACAGTATTATATTTTCAGATTGCAGACCTTCAGATCACATCTTCAGTTGCAGACATTAAATCAGATGAAATCAGATTGCAGACAATTTTTGTCTTCAAAAACAAACATCACCTAAAACTCGACAAATTTATATATCTTGATCTCTCTCATTCTTCCATTTTATAGTTGAAGTAGATCAAAAGACAACTAAGAGAGAAACTTAAAAACTTTCATGTGCTTCCTTGCAAATTCTTGTATTAAGGTGATCACCATCTTAGTGAGACCAATACACCAATTTAAGGTAATAATTACCTTGCTTTAGTAAGATGTTTATAAGGTATCACCACCTACGTACACCACTAGTGAGACGTTTGTATGCCATCGGACGGTGGTCTCTGCCATTTACAGAGACAACTAGTGAATCATGTTGCTTGACTGGAGGATAAAGGAGAAGAGTATTCCATAATCAAACAAATAATTAAATTTTTTTTAAGAAATTCGTTCACCCTTTTTATTTTCTACATAAATCTTAAAAGAAACAATAGATTTGATCTTTATAGTCTTTATTTATAGCAATGGATAAATAGAACATTTTAAAATCATTGTTATGAAATAGGGCGTGTATAAACCATTGTTGGAACTTGGAAGTGATGCTTCGTAGTTAAACATCTTGTTTAACAAAGTGTGGCTTCTCTGGAGTTGGTTAATATGCAGGAGTTACTTCTCCGCAATAGTAGAGTACTACGCGATGAATGAACTATGTAAGGAGTTGTGTACTACAGATGAAATGTTTGTTTTTCTGATTGTTGTACTACATGTGAGACTTTACTCTTGATTAATTGTTCATTATGGGGAATAAACTTCAGGGGGTGTTTTGTACTTCCTGAAAAATAGTTTGTTAGTGTCCGACAACAGGCAGCTAGGATATGCAAGGGCTTGTTTTATTCGTTCAATTTGATTTCACTTATGTATCGGTTCATTCTAGTTTCTTTCATTTTTTGGTATTCAACAAAAATGTGTTAACCCTAATTCAATTTGGGATTCATGGTGTGTTGGTCTAGCTCATAATCGATGTTGAGTTTGTGTTATTCGGTGTTAATCGATACAATTTCCACTGATTTGTTAACAACTATCATAGAGTTTGTATTTATTGATGGAATTGTGTGATTATATTTTATATAACGCATATTTGCTTCCTATAATTCAAACTATGCTCGATTGGCAAATACAATATGGAAATGGCAAAACTAATTTCAACTACGTATGCGGGTTCTAACTTAACGAAAACTTAACCTGATGTTTGTGTTTTTGGTGACATGGGCGCTTAGTTGTCATGATTATTTTACCCAATATATATACTCTTTAGACTTCACTTATATTAGTAGGACTGGTTAAGAGATAACTCAGCGGTTACGTCATTAAAAACAAACTTATGGTTAAGTTTCCGTTAAGTTAACACTCACATGTGTAGTTGGGATTATTTTTTGTCATTTCCATAGTAAGTCTTGTATTTGTCAGTCTGACATAGTCTGGATTATATGAAGCTAATTTGCCTTTATATAATTATGTTTTAGGAATTATATAATACAACCATAAAATGTTTGGTGTGCAATTGTTCACTCTTTGAGAATATGTATTTGTTTGTAAACAAGCAACACGCCTCTTCTTGGCTCATTTGTTATTTGTTTGGTAGTGGTCGTTTCTTTGATTAACAAATGGTATGGTTGACAAACAAATAAATTATTTTATTTTAACTTAAAATCATATGGTGGAGGAAGAAGACAAAGTAAACGATTTATATTTATCTCTCGCACATGGCTGTCGCATTCTAGTCCTATTGATGCATGAACCTTAGAACATATAAAAAATATCAACCCCCCCCCCCACCCCCCCCCCCCACCACCTTACATAGCCCTAACTTTATTGTCTCTTAATTTAATTAAAAAAAAGAACAAATATATCTTAATAAGCTTAACCAAACCTATTGGTTGATATTAATCAATACTTATATTTTATCTAATAATAATTATAACTTTTACTTTTGTTAACAATAACAATCCTGGTAGCATACATGTCATATATTTATACTTAATTTTCACTGGATATCTTTCACAATAATAATTTTGAACGATATGGAGAAACGTGCTAGCGAAATCAAACATTAAATGTAAATTGAAAGTAAAATCTTGAATAACTATGCTACCATGATTGCTCTTTGCAACAAAACTGACAATTGAGATTATCGTTAGCCAAAGTGTAAGTATTAATTGTTATTGGTCAACAAGTGGTAGTTGAATTAATAAAATCAAAATATTAGAAAGAGATTATATGTTGGTTATTATTCACATATCTTTTGTGTTATTGACCCACCCGTTACCCTCCTTCACATTCTAGTTGGTCCAAATATGAGTCGGTAGTTTGTAGCAACTGAAATTCACTAGATAAAACGGAGTGGGACGTTTGCACAATATATAATGATAGGCAAATTAGAGTTATGGTGTATAGTCTAACTCCAGTGAGTTGAACAAGAGTGGCGATTATTAATATTTCTTGAGTTTAAGTGAAGTGAACCTATTGCTTATCCTTTCTTTATTAAGGAAAAGAAGAAAAAATAAAAAGACAAAAAGATGTGAAGAACCTGGGGTTTTGTCTATGTTCATCTCCTATTAGAATTTAGAAGAGGCCCAGTGAGATTATCTTATCTTAATCTCAATCTCAATCTCTCTCCATTTTCGTTAAAGATTCCAATCATGATTTTAATCAGACATGAATTATAATGTCTCTTTTATTTTATTTTTTTTGTTTTTTTAAGATTTCAATCATTTACTAAATCCTAAGCCTGATTTTAATCATACTTGTGTCTCTCTTATTTTATTTTAAGGTTTCAATCATTTACTAAATCACAAGATGGAACTAATTAAAAAATATAACATGCTCTACATATAATATTTATTAAAAAAAGGAAGGTTTTTATGATTGTGAAGAGACAACCAACAATTGTGCCCCAACATCCAAAAAGTAGCTACATACACTCAATGAAATATTAATCAACAACTAATAGACACCAGACCAGACCAGACCAGACCAGACCAGACCAAATCTCAAATGGGTATATCCTCCAACTTGTCAGTATCACCAACCTGCCTGCCAGCCATACTCAACAACAATGTGCATGGTCCCCACCACCCCAAACATGCTGTTTTTTTCTATCCTATGTACACACATATATAATGTCAAGCATACAACCCAATATTTCTCTCATACATTCCTTCCCACTTTTGCTCATCATATTCATATTCATATTCATATTCATATTCATCTTCATCTTCATCTCATCCATATATATAATATTAAGATGGCTAGAGGTAAGCTAACAAAGCTTAAATCGGTGCTCAAGAAATGGCACTCCTTCGGTAAGCCTAGCAGCAGCAGCAGTAGCAGCAATAGTGCCATTGTGGCCAACTACCATAACCCTGATCAATGCCATGCGGTCTATGTTGGCAAGTCAAGACGCCGCTACTATATAAGCTCAGAGGTGGCGGAGCACCCGGTGTTCCAGGAGCTGCTAGAACGTTCTGGTGACAGGGACACGGTGGATTGCGAGGTGGTTCTCTTCGAACATCTCTTATGGATGCTTGAAAACGCGGACCCCCAACCGGACTCTTTAGAAGAGCTCGTGGACTTGTATGCTTGCTAGCTAATTCATTTATTTGTTGCTGGCTGGCTGGCTGGCTTAATTTGTTTTCAAATTCTCATACTATACTACATACAATATATTTTTTTTCTGTAACCCCTAGCTAATTGTATTAATTTGTAAGCTGCTAGTGCTTCCCATTTGTGGATGTATGGTGTACATGTAGGGGTATGGTACTAAACCCGGCTTACGACCTTAATTTATTATATCTGGCTTATTTTATTATGTGGACTAATACAATATTATTGGGCTGAGGGGGTTTTGTGGAGGTAACCCTAACTGGGCTAGGCCCATTAGGGTACCATGATGGTGGCCATGAGGCTCCCTATATAAGGAGGTCTCCACCTCCTTATTAAGGGTTGTTGTTGTTCTCAATAAGAGCCACCACCATAACCATTTTTGTGTCTGTAAACAAGAGATTCTCGAGATTTCTTAGCAGTCACCTCCACACCCCCAAAAAAGTCATTGCAGATCTCAAGCTACCGGAGAAGAAGATGAAGTTGTGGTTCGTTTTATCTCGAACACCGAGGAACATCGTCTTGGATCAGGTCAGATTCATTTCATGTTTCTTCATTGGCGCCATCCGTGGGACCGGCAACGAGCTACCCTTCGATTTTCGTCTCGGTTCTCAGATCTGTTCATCCATTATTTCAGATCTGTGATTCTTTTTTCTCCCAAGAAAAATCCAGATCTGGAAGTTTACAGAAAGATGCTTCAAGATTTGTTTCATTAAAACTCAAAAAGATCCATAGAATTAAAAGATGCTTCCAGATCTGTGCAAAAATGAAGCTGAAAAAGATTTGTAGATCCAAAAATCTTTCAGATTTGTCTGCTTTATAAACAAGAAAAGAAAAAAAAAAAGCAAACTATTAAGTCTAATATCTATCTTACCTCGCTCGCGCGAGACAAGACACACATTAGACTGGGGGGGCTTGAAGGGGTATGCACCCGCCTTAACATCGAGCGGAGCGGGTCAACCCACAAGATATAGATAAGAGGCTTGAAATCAGGATATCATGAAGACACAAAGCCAAAACCTATGCTCGTGGCGCATATCACATATGCTCACGCATCACATATGCTCACGCATCACATATGCTCACGCATATCACATATGCTCACGCATCACATATGCTCACGCATATCACATCTGCGCGTGGCGCATATCACATATGCTCACGCATATGCTTACGCATATCACATGCTCACGCATATCACATCTGCGCATGAAACATCTGCGCGTGAGAATAAAGAGAAGACCTTGCGCATCCCCGGGATAGGCGCATAAAGGACAACACAACAAATGAGACAATAGTCTAATCTAAATCAGGATAAGGACAACCATGATTGTACTCATCAGACAACATTCCAGAAGACAACATGTGGATTGGAGGACGACTCCATGCCTTTGGTTTTGCGCAGAAGACTTCGCCGCCATGCATACGCGCCCACAAGTCACCACTCCGCCGCCATGCAAGGGCACTGCGGAGGATCAAGATTCTGTTACCATGCATGCGTGCCACCGGAGATCAAGTCTCTGCTTCCATGCATGCACAGTGCCGAAGATCAAGACTTTGCAGCCATGCATGCGCGCTCGCGAGTCACGACTCCGCCGCCATGCATATCCACTGCCAAGGATCAAGTCTGCTTCCATGCATGCACACTGCCGAAGATCAAGACTTCGCCGCGATGCATGCGCGCCCGCGAGTCACCACTCCGCCGCTATGCATGCGCACAGCCGCGGATCAACATTCCACCACCTATGGAAGATCCCGCGCACATGGAACGCAGCACAACTTAGAAAATGTCTATGTAAAAGTTGTCAAGTTCGTAATCAAGTCTTTTTAAGCCATTATGAATAATGATACGCTCTATTTTTTCTTAACATGCGTTCTATTACCTTTTGCATACATGTTTCACACTTCCCTTTATTAATTTTGAGCAATATGACAACATTGTATTGACATCAAACTAAATAAAACGAAGTAAAACATACATGCGCGAGCTTCAAGCTCAGACGCGTTAACGAGTTTTAACTCTAAAACGTTAGGGCCTTAACCCAATAATATGAGCCTTAGCTCAAATTACTCATAGCATCCATCCTACGTATTGCGCGGCTGGACCATAAAAATACCTAAGCACAAGGCAAAGCACATGCGCGCTCAACTCCCGCCATGCATGCACGCTCAACTCCCGCCATGCACATGCGCGCTCAACTCCGGCCATGCATGCGCGCTCAACTCCCGCCATGCATGCGCGCTCAACTCCCCGCCATAGCGGGTTGCATGCGCGCTCCCGGCGATTACTCTCCGCCACAGCGGGTTGAATGCGCGCTCCCGGCGATTACTCTCCGCCACAGCGGGTTGCATGCGCGCTCCCGGCGATTACTCTCCGCCATAGCGGGTGGCATGCGCGCTCCCGGCGATTACTCTCCGCCACAGCGGGTTGCATGCGCGCTCCCGGCGATTACTCTCCGCCACAGCGGGTTGCATGCGCGCTCCCGGCGATTACCCTCCGCCATAGCCCCCGCATGTCAACTTCAATCAACCGCGGATCAAAATCGCTCCCCGCGGATCAACTATAATCTCATGCGGGTCATTTTTTGCTTCCACGTTGCGAATGAAGCTTTATGAACGCTAAGGGTCAACTTTAGCTTCCGCAATCAACTTCTGCTTCCGCAAGCAAAGTTCCCGCGTGGCGTTATCAAAGCCTCAAGGGTCAACTTCTGCTTCCGCAAGCAAAGTTCCTGCGTGGCGTTATCAAAGCCTTAAGGGTCAACTTTAGCTTCCGCAATCAACTTCTGCTTCCGCAAGCAAAGTTCCCGCGAAACAAAGGCACAATCAAAGCCTCAAGGGTCAACTTTAGCTTCCGCAATCAACATCAACCTCCACGCCGTTCGCGAAACAAACAAGCCGCATGCGTGCTCCGGCGATTCAACTCCGCCATAGCATGCCGCAAGCGCTAAATAATAATTGGCGGATCACATTGTGAACTCCCGCGGATCAATGAATAACTAGCGGGCAACTTAAATGTTGGAAGAGACCAACCTCACATACCGCGAGTCACTAACACGCAACCGCGGATCAAATCTGACCTCCGCGGGTCATGGCGAGAAACTCCAGCAGCTTAAGTACAACCTCCGCGGGTCACAAGAAAGCTTTCGCGGGTCAAGCCCAGCTTTCGCGGATCACATGTACGCTCTGAGCAAAGAAATGGCCGGTCAGGTACGGCTCCCGCAGGCCAAGTTAAAGCTCCGACACGATCACCGCGGGTAACATACGCGCCAAACTTAAAGGTTGGGAATCCTCATAAACCCATAAGGCCACGCGCCAAACTTAAAGGTTGGGAATCCTCATAAACCCATAAGGCCACGCGCCAAACTTAAAGGTTGGGAATCCTCATAAACCCATAAGGCCACGCGCCAAACTTAAAGGTTGGGAATCCTCAAACCCATAAGGCCACGCGCCAAACTTAAAGGTTGGGAATCCTCATAAACCCATAAGGCTACGCGCCAAACTTAAAGGTTGGGAATCCTCATAAACCCATAAGGCCACGCGCCAAATTTAAAGGTTGGGAATCCTCATAAACCCATACGGCCATCGGCCGCGCGCCAAACTTAAAGGTTGGGAATCCTCATAAACCCATAAGGCCACGCGCCAAACTTAAAGGTTGGGAATCCTCATAAACCCATAAGGTCACGCGCCAAACTTAAAGGTTGGGAATCCTCAAACCCATAAGGCCACGCGCCAAATTTAAAGGTTGGGAATCCTCAAACCCATACGGCCATCGGCCGCGCGCCAAACTTAAAGGTTGCGAATCCTCATAAACCCATACGGCTTCGCGCCGAATACAAGACCGAACGCGGCTCCGCTCCGCTCAACACGCCATCATGATTAAACCTCTTATAACCCGAAACAAAGTATACATATGCAAAAAGGTACATTTGGGTAATGTCATTGCGCCACCACGAGTACACGCCACCGCGGATAACCATCCGACCGCCATGGTGCATGCCACCATGCATGAGTTCCACAGCTATGAAGCAGCAGCGCGCCATCACGCATGCGCGCTGGCGCCGAGCACCGCACCACCGCGATCCAACACCTCGCCACCGTGCATGCGCATCGCTAAACAACACACCGCCATCATACTTGCGGATCAACACTAAGCAATCACGTCACAAAAGAACATGCGTGGGCGCCGTCGCGGAACAACACCGCGTCATTATGGATGGGCGCCTCCAAAAATTTGGTCTCTTGCATCCGCATCACTGTTCAAGCGGGAAGACATGAAGGCCGCCATCACGAAGATCACCATGCTTGTTATTTGTATTCCGTTCACGGCGTGTCAACCGCTTTCTCATGCGCGTAGGCGGACAAAAACAGGCACAGCGGATTAACACCCGCCACCGCGGATCAACATTCTGCCACCGCAGTCGCAGATCAACCCTTCCGCCACTCTACATGCGCACCGCCATGATGCTTGCGCGCAGTCGCGTATCACATTCCACCACCTATGAAAGATTCCAACGCCATGCATGAGCACGCAACCCTTCGCCGTGCATGCGCGCTCAACTCTCCGCCATGCATGCGCGCTCAACTCGCCGCCATACATGCGCGCTCAACTCGCCGCCATGCATGCGGGCTCAACTCGCCGCCATGCATGCGGGCTCAACTTTCAGTCGCTATGCATGCGCGCCCGCGGATCACCACTCCGCCGCCAAGCATACGCGACCTTGGATCACCACTCCGCCTCCATGCATGCGCGCACCTCAGATCAACACTCCGTTAGATGAACACCGATCACCGCGGATCATTATGAACGCCGCAGGTCACCTACGAACATTCGCAAGTCACTAATGCAAGTCAGTGGATCAAAACAACGTAAGTCGCCTCTGCAACCTCATGAAAGCTCCAGCATCGGCGGCCACGCGCCAAACATAAAGATTCGGCTACAAGTCGCACAAGCACCTATGACATTATTATTATTATCTGGCCGTTTGTGCCTCCATTATTATTTTGAAGACAAGCCGTGATAGTCATCCTGCGTAGAAGAGGCTCTTGTGGGCTAGTCATTATCATCATATTATAGCTCATAAGCCGCAACTCGCGCATGCTTCATTATTTTATAGCTCGTAAGTCGCCTCGCGCGCAAGCTTCATTATTTTTATAGCTCGTAAGTCGCCTCGCGCGCAAGCTTCATTATTTTTATAGCTCGTAAGCTGCCTCGCGCGCAAGTTGCATTACATTATTATCGAGATGCGCACTCTATCTTTTATCAGGCCCCGCGCCACTATTGTTATGATGCGTGCTATATCTTATTCATGCCAGTGCACCATTATTATCATAAGGATCACAACATGTCACTAGATAGGCATATATAGTGGCTCTAATATTCTAAATGAGAGGTTGTTGTTTTGTTGTACTAAGGAATGAGGTGTGAAAGAGAGAATAAGTATTAGAAAAAACATTCATAAGGAAATTCCAATTTGGGAGTCAATTACACAAATGGCTGGCAATGAAAAGGAAATTAAACACACAAATACACAAAATCAAACTCATCATAACAAAAAGCCTTTCAAAATGCTCTCCTCTTCTCTTCTCTTGTGCTCCACTTTTATTATATTTATGTTATTATGGACCACAAACCACCCCAGCCCCTCCTCCTTTTGCTTACTCATCAACAGCCAAAGGAACAGATTCCGCCTGCAAACACACAAATCACCATGCCTTGCTTAATTAACAATACTTACATATTATTGATTAAATATCTGGGGCCTTGCTAATTACCAGTTTACGGTACTTGAGAGCATAGAACATTTCCAGATAACGACGGATCTCAAGCCTGTCAAGCTTTGACACATGCTTCCAGAATCCGTAAACTCCTGCCAATGTCAACAACCTGTCCGAGTAGATCTGCCATGTGTATCTACAAAACAAACACATACACATACATGTTTACGTTTACGGTACTAAAAGATCATGTGTAAGTAGGTTTAATCGCTCGCTTACTTCTCCTGGATACGCTGCAGGCCGCCCTTGGAAATGGTCTCCCAGTACGAAGGATCTTGTTTGGTCTTCTCAAAGAAATTGACAAGCAACTCGGTGACCTGGTCCCCATGGTACGGGTCAATATGGAACCCAGATTTCCCATGAACAATGATCTCAGCAGGGCCCCCGTGAAGTGTTGCAAATGTGGGCAGCCCACAGGTCATGGCCTCCACCACCGTCAGCCCGAAGGCCTCATAAAACGCAGGCTGAATAAACGCTCCCCTCGTGTCAGCGATCACACGATACAACTCCCCGTTCCTCACTCTGTTCATCTGGGAAGATATCCATCTGAACTGGCCGTTGAGCTTGTAGTTGTCAATCAGCTCGTGCATCTTCTTCATCTGCGCCTGCTCTTCAAGGTCTTTAGACTCCTTCCTTCTGTCACCACCCACCACAACAAGGTTCACCAGCTCACGAAGCCGGTCGTTCTTGGCATACCACTCCACCAGCCCTGTTAGGTTCTTCACATTGTCGAGTCTGGCCATGGTGAACAGAATCGGCTTACTCTTGTCTTTCAACACACATCTGCATTCCATTCCATTAGTATCACATGTTTCAAGTAAATATTGAATCATCCAACTAACTAACTAAGTAACTTACAGGTGCTCTTCATTCTCAACAGAACTGAAGAGAAGCTCATCGATTTCAGGGTGGAGGGCTGTGAGCCTCTTGTCTTTCTCAGTGTAAGAGTAATAGATCCCCATATCAGCACCAGGGGAAACAATATTGAACTTGGGGTCAAAAACATCAATCCCATGGACCACCCTGTACAGCCCAGGCATTGTGAAGGCGGTATGAGACTCGTATTGTCCAACTGTGTCCTTGCTGAAAACAACAACATATATACATATATCAGCACATGTTAAGCAATAGCAATTTGAAAACTATGTATGTATTTATTACCTTCCAGCAATCTCTTGGAAAGTACTGGTGATGATGAAGTCTGTATGGTTCATTGCAATAAGATCAGCTGTGAACTGAGAAGAGAAATGATACTTGTTGTCAAAGTTCTTCCAGTAGATATCAGAATCAGGGTACTTGGTTTTCTCCAGGGCATGAGCAATGGTACACTGCATGTCAAATTAACTAATTTAGTCTCTTATTTATATATGATCTAAAAAGCAAGCAAGCAACAATATGTACCTGAGTGACACCCAACTTGTGAGCCAGCAAAGAGGCAACCAAGTTGCCCTCACTGTAGTTACCGATTATCAAATCTGGTTTTGCCTGCAGCTCTGCTGTAACTTCCTTAGCAACATCCTATATATATACACACACACAAGCCATTTAGAGATTGATTGATTATTTATTAATTAACAAACAAGCAACATTGAATTAATGAATTAGCTACTACCTCGGTGAAGGTCTCAATGTACGGCCACACTTCAAAGCGAGAGATCCATTTGCGAAGAATTCCCTTTTCGGTTCTAAAGGGGACTCGGAGGATGTGAGAGTGCTCCGCTCCAAACACCTTCTCAAGACGCTGCCCGCAGGTGGTTCCCACCGCATCAGGGAGGAGCCTTGTGACAATGAGAATGCGAGGAACGATATCAAGGCCTTGCTCCTTAATCCTCTTCAGCATCTCCTTCTCCAAGGCAGGGACCTGATCGAGAATGTAAACCACCTGGCCACCGGTGTCCGGGTACCCCAATACATTCTCCTGAGCAAAGTAACCATGGGGAGAAAGGATGACGACGTTGAACACCATCGGGATTCTTCCAAGGAACTTCTCGAGCGTGCAGGCGTCTGGGGCCTCCAGAAGGTCCAGCAGCATCTGGATCATCTCCGTCACGCCCTCGGCTTTGTTGCCCCAACCTCTCTCCAACCCGATCTCTTGGAACTTATGCTCGAACTCAGAGTATGGAGTCGATGCGTCCAGCGTTGATAGGTACTCTGAGGCCTTCCTCAACACAGATTGGAGAGCATTCAGGTTTTGAATACGATCATTCAACATCATTGTCTGCACAATAATAATACATTCGTTTGTAAAAGAAAGCAAAACACAACATCATTGGTAGTGGTGTGCGATAAAGGGCGAAATTGGGCGAATTGGGACGCGAACACCGCCCCCGGACGATTTTCGGGGCGAAATGTGGGGGGCTACAAATAGTTGTCGCCTGTTGTGTGTGTATGTTTAATATTATTATATATAGGTGCGTGTGAGATATATATATATATATGTGTTTGTATATATATAGGTATATTGTATACAACACTATTACACCCCAAACAAAAAACCGGACATCACAAGGCGTAAAACGACCCATTTTGTCGCCCCTTCAATACACATAGCCTGAGGGGTATTTGGGGGAGCTTTTATGATTACTTTTTTTTGCTTATTTGCTTTTTGAAAAGCAAAAACAACTTCTGAAAAGCTCCGTTATAAAACTTTTGGAGGAGGTTTACCAAACACATTTTGCTTTTCAAAAAGCAATAAAAATAAACAAGTTTTAAACAGCCCCTAATTAATATGATGATACCTTGCCCTTGCAGTGGTGGGTTCGGAGGAAGTCAAGTAACGGGTGCATGCTGTCCTTGTCATGGAACATCTTAGCAGAAAGATGCCTGTTGAGGAACTCCACCCCGTTCCCAATGGACTTGGTGAGGGTGGGGCGTGGGAAGGAGGCCGTGAACGGCTCGAAGTCCAGTTCGAGAACGAAGTTGCCGTTGGAGGTTCCATCAACGAGCTCCTCTTTGAAGTGAAGGTACTCGGGAACACTCAGTTCCTCGACGACGAGGGCGTTGACATTGACTCGAACGTACTCCCATACACCCGGTCGGAGACGGATAGCAAGGGCCACCCATGGGGGCAGCACAATCGCCTCCTGAGTCGACTTCAGGACTTCATAAAAGGCGCCGTCGTGGATGAGTTTGCTCTGATCCTCCTTGCAGATCTCTTCAAACTCTGACATCACCTGGTGGGGCTTCAGTATTCCTTTTCCATGGCTTTCCATCCTAAACAATTTATATATATATATTCTCTGATAATTAATATCTAGTAGTAATAATAATAATATATAAGTGTTGGACCCGTTGGGCCGTCTCATCAAGCCTATACAAAAGCAATATACATACATACCTTGAAAGGACCATAAGGATTTCATTACGATGGGTGGCGAGAGTAGAGTCGAGACGCTCACGAAGACTGTGAACACGAGTCAGTACACGTTCGGCCATCTTCTTCTTTAATATTCAACTGCAGAATAACAGAGGAGGTTTACGGATCGATCAAGAGTATGTTTATAAGTGCACGGAACTGTTGGTGTGGTTTCTAGATGGACTGATTGATTGATTTTTCAAAACGAAAGTCAATATATGATTATTATTATTATTATTATGTAATTGTAATATCATCCACCAAACATTTTATTTTATTTATTAGGTAAAATAGAATGCATAGCTAAATTATTTCTCTAGAAACATCAAGTTAAAATATGCAGAAAGAAAAATGAATATAATAACTATACTTACCTGAGTAGTAATAACGGGTGGGTTTATAAGAAAAACAACGAAACGAAACGAAACGCAACGCAAAGCAGAAAGTGGGATGAGATGAGATGAGAAGAAGAGTGTAGGACGATGAGTTTAAATAGGCAAACGCAAAGCAGAAAGTGGATAACACGCACTCTTCACTTTTTCCTGCCACCTTTGCTTTTCTCTACTATCACTTGTACTTTTTTATTCAATTTTTTTGTTTATACGTCATCGTCACATGTTTTTCTTAGAAAGTTAAAATGAATTCACAAAATTAGTTAATTCCCTCAAATCAAATCACAAAAGAATGTTAAAACTTTTTATTGAAATTGAAATACATACAAATTTAACAACCCCCACCCCACCACAACCATACATTCACTGCCGTCACGACTTACTCTGACGCCAACCTGGGAGGTTTTCCAAACGTCGATCCATTTAAGGATATTGCATGCACCTTGGCAACAACTTGATTTCATGGTCGCCTAAATGGCAGTCCACTATTTCTCGATCCGGTGCTAAAGCTGAATATTGGAAGTAGTTAATGTTGTTGTAGAAACAAGTTGGTTACAAAATGTGTTATTATAATTATATTCCCAGGTCTGAAAGGCAAATTTATCTTACATTAAAAATATATATGTGCTAAACACGTAGTATGTAAATGAATAAAAATGTGAAATACATGTTCATAAGAATTTGCTTTCATGAAATTAATTTATGATAGGTTTTTGTGTAATTTTTTTATCGGCAGTAGAATGTTTGTGTAATTCTTAATATTAAAATAAATTTAAGTAATTAAGCATGTTGTTATTTATTGAGTGTTTGGATAAGCTTTTAAAACTTGTTTATTTGTTTGTTTGCTGATTGAAAAGTAAAATATATTTGACAAAGCTCCTGTACAACTTTAAATTGGAGATTTTAAAAAGTAGTTTTTACTTTTTTAAAAGTCAAATAAGAAAAAGAATAAAGCAATTTAAAAAAAATAAAACATTTTGTTGATGTTTTTTGAGGATAAGAAAGAAAATATAATATTTGTAAATATCGACTTCAAAGTTAATACCTGTGGCAGGTATGGTTTTGTTATAATATATGTTTTATATATTAGAAACTGGAAGAAATAATAAGAAAATAATAAACAAATTGAATGAAATGACCCACCAGTCCTATCCTATAAATTCTAACATTGTTTTTTAATATTTAATTTTCAATGTACATACCTATACTTGAACTACAAGGACACCTGCATCATGTGGCTGATAAATAACTAACAAAAAATAAGGATGATAAATTTATAATATATGTTTTATTTAAAAAAGTTTTTATATCAAGTTAAACAATTAATTAAGACTTTTGTATAGGATAGTAAATATATCAGGTCATGGATTATTTTTAAAATAGTGGATACGAGTATTTTATTCATTTTATATATTCTAGATTAGTCATCAATGGTACAGGTTTTGCAAATCAACGGTGCATGCGTAACAAGGACAAAATGTTTTTTTTATTAACTAACTTAAAATACGTGTTTATCAATTCATCTTAAATCTTATCTAACAATAAATTAGATATTCGTTTTAGTCAATTCATCTTAAATACCATCTATTGTATATATTTTTTTCATAACTAGAGTTAGGTTAATGTAAACGTACGCGAATTACGCTCAAGTCAAAAACAAAACGCTCAAAGCCAAAAATACAAAAACACTCAAAGACAAAATACAAAAACGTTCAAGAAAATCATAATATGCTCAAAAAGAGTTTTGTGAAGAAAAGTAAAAAAATGATCGATTAACGATCAAATCTGTTTCTTTTTCGCTGAATCGATGATTAATTGAGTATGTATAACTGATTACTCTGAGATCTTGTGATGTGATTTCAAGGAACAATTTCGTGAATACATGTATTCTCGTACGTTAAGGATTACCGTATTCTATCTTTTATCTAAATAACTATATCCGGCTTTTTTTTACAAAGATGATCATTTCTTCTAAACACTTCAAACCTATAGAGTTAAATATATACTTTTATGCACTTGTAATAATATGTGTAATTCATTATTTGTTGTACACAGTGTATGCTATGCGATAAGAATTACCACCTTTTGAATTGACAAATCAAATGATTTCTTTCTAATTTTTTTCCATCGCAATCCATTATATTAGTATACGATAAAAAAAATTCAAACTTTGAACTTTATATTAGTAACAATAATAAGAAGAAGAAAAATTAATAAATTGTGTGAAAAGAAAAGGCAGAAATAAAAGTACAAGTTTTGACTATGTTGGGCAGGGCGAAAACCATGTGCGGTTTGTTTGTTATTGAACCCAAAACCATGAATACTTATCAGGTGGCGGTTTGCATGTTTTCAACAGTGGATGCCACATGTATAGTCTATGCATGCAATGCCATGTGGCTTCTTGCAACTCCTTTGCCCAATCATAAATCATGGATCGTCCACGTACTCTTTGCACAACCCCTACGTACGTACTTTTACATGTTTTCAATTAAATTTCTTTTAGCGACTTTTTTTTTAATGTCTATCTCACATGATTTCAACCGTCCCAATCATTTGAAGTTTTTAGTTTTAAAAAAAAGATATTAAGGTAACTTTTAACACATGAATATGAAATAGGTTAATTTACAATATGGATAATTAGGTAACTTTTAAGTTACTTGGCTTTTAATTGTTACAAAATGGTTTACTCAATTCAAACAACAAATGACCTCAAACGTCATAAATTCTTCTGTTTTGCCAATAATGACCACTAACAAATGTCTACATATAATACAATAAACCCAACAATTTCAATTTCATAATTAATAAATTCTAAAGTCCGTTTTCAATTAATGCTTCACTTGGCCCCAAAGAACATAGCATGGTTGTGAGGAGTTTAAATCACATGCATATGAGGCCTTAAACTTGAACAACACAAAATATTTGACACAACTTGTTTGACTCTTTCAATATGTTATTATAAATAAAAACGACACAAATTCAATAACCCCACATTTCTATTTATACTAACCTTAACTTATTTCCTATTCTCATTTTACTCAAATAAAAATATTTAATTTAAACTCTAATTTTTATCTTCAAATTCATTATTCAATTAACTCATTATACTTCTCGTTTGTTCATATTTAACCCCGTTCATATGTTAAATCAAGATATCCTTCATATAGAAGTATTTAAAAGTAGATTAATTCGTACAACGTACGTTGTGTTATTGTGTCAATAAAGTGTGGCAGCTTTGTGTATTGCCTTCAATTTACTGATTAAGTAGTTTTTTTTGTAAATGGATGTATATGTGGTTAAAAAGATTATATAATTTGATTCTTTGATGCGAAGCAAGCAACTATTGAGGGGAAAGGTGAATGTTTGGTGTATGTTAACTTTTTGTTCAAAGTACATAGAATAGAAGTTGAAAATATCAGATGGTGCAGTATATAAATATAACTTCAAAGGTAAAAAAGAATAAAGATACGCGTATAATTTCGATGGATAATGTTTTTGTAAAGCAAGTATTAACTATTGATTAAATGACCACTAATCAAGGATTGTGGGACGCCACCAAATTTGTAATTTCTTAATTAGTGGTTACCAGATTATGGATATTCGCTTTAATGAAGCTTAAATTCCAAGCTTCTTTATGACATGCCCCAGCCAGCTACCGCACTATCCACCATGTATTATTTATCCACATCAATCAATTATTAACTGTGATTATAATAAATACTAAACCTTGAAGGGACAATTGTGTAGCGTAGGTAATGATAAGGTATATATACTAGTGTGTTGAACATAATTAGTAACGATAAAAGAAAATTCTTAATACTCAAGTCCTTATCAAAAGAAACTTGAGATTGAAAACATCAGAATAAAAACCTAGATTAGTTTGGAATCCTAAAATTTCAACTAAAATAAGTATTTTGAAGTAATTAATAGAATACATAGCAAATTAGCATCAAATCTCACAGCTAAATATCGATGACCATAGCTAAATCAGTAGTAAAACTTTCGTAGCTAAATCAACAACAAAATTTCATAGGTAAATCCGTTGTTAAAATAGCGATGACAATTTAATTTTCTCGCTAAATGCGTGACAAATATGTTTTCGTAGCAAAATGATAAAATGGTTAGCTACAAATCTAGCAAATTTAGCGAACTAGTTATATATATATATATATATATTCTTTATCATTTATTGTATTACTTGTAAATATCTTTATATTTTATTCTAATTTGTTAGGTACTTTAATAGAGATGATTTTCTATATATTCATGGGAGTTTAAATACATTGTTCACATGAAAGAAACATAAGTAAGAGCATTCACGGTTGATTTTTTATCAATATTCATATAATTATAGTAAAAAATTATTTTATTTAATTTTAATTAAATAATACCGTAAGTTTTATACCTTTCTCATTATATTTTTTTCTCTTATCTAGTCACAACAATCTCACAAAACATTTTTCTTCTACTCTACTAACAATGGCTCATAACGACACCATGCATATGATTTACAAAACTCACTCACATATTTATTTATAGGAAACGAGCTGAGAATGCCCGTTATATATATAAAAGGTAATTTTTAAAACTTCTAGACAAAAACTGGTAGCTAAATTTGTAACAAAATCCGTAGCAAAGTAGCTAATTAATTTCATAGTAGAGTAGAAAAAGCTATGTAGCCATTATAGCAATAATTATGTAGTAAAATTTCCGAGCTAAATCAGCTGCAAAATTTTAGAGCTAAATATGTTGCTAAAATAGAGGTGCCCATTTTTCTCGCTAAGTACATAATAGATATGATTTATTAGCGAAAACGACAAAGTGATTAGCAACAGTTAAAGTTTGTATCAAATTGGGTTTTTCTATGAATTTAGACTAAGCAGGCACATTAATTGGATAACATGTGCATGTACATGTTCTCTTGTTAAGAGTACGTGTATGGTAATTGAAAAGGGCCATGTACCTGCGTTGATTGACTACGCACCAAACATCTTGTTCTTGAAAATGAAATTAAGTTGAAACCTTCCTTTTGAAACACTACAAAGTGCCATGAGATGGCATGACATGGACCAACACCAAACATAACACCACCATCCACACTATACGAACTATACTGTCATTCGAAAACAAAGAAAGACCAACAGGAACATGTACAAATAAAACTCATCATCTGTATGTCTCTCCACTTAAGTCCTTATATTAAAATGTAACATATATCAATAGTAATTTTACATAATATATAAGAGTTTTAAGAAAAACACATTGTACAATCTTATAAAGTCTCTAGCTTGCATACTTGAAAGTTTTTTTTAAAACAAAACAAACCCAATAAAATAATTAAAATGATCTAATTGAAGCAGATAAGCGGTCAACAAGCTACGCTACCGCCCCATTTTGAATGACAAAACCAATCATACTGAAAACAAAGTTATCGTTCTTCGACGTCGTTGAGTTACTGTGCACGACCTGCTGAACTCTTTTCAAAAACGTAGCAACATCTGGGGCAAGAGACCCAAATGTATCGAAAGCAAAAGGAATGAAGGCGTGTTGATTCTTAACACACGTCTTCTTGTGCTTAACAATTTTTCCTGTTTCTGTCTTTGGTTGATTGGTTGGTTAATTATGTTTAATTATGTCTTTTAATCAAAAATTGAGAAGATAATTACCAGAAGAATCTATGGAGAAGAGGATGGAGAAGATGATGGAGGGAGGCAGCTAAAGAAGAGAATTATGGTTAAACATTAACAAACTCTTTTTTATTTGAACCAAATATTTTATAGTTTTTACCCTTAAATTTATAACTTTTAAAAACTTTACCTAAACTTTATCTTTTATAATTTTTAAGTTTTGTTTCTTATGGTTGTATTTAATATAATTTTATTTAATGAAATGTTATTTGTATTATTTTAAATAAAAAATAAAAAATAATGAGGTAATTATTGAAAGGGGCTCCATCCACTACACCTATTTTAGATATAAAGCCCCTATGGTGACGTGATGCCACATGGCATATAACGCCCCCGTAGAGGTTTCATCCACTACACATGATCTTACAATTTATTGATGTCTGTTCATGTCATTTTAGGTGGAATGTTTATATGTATCTGGATGATTTATAGTTCATATGGTAGTAAAGAAACAAAAGTTCATGTGTTACAAGAGAAAGTGATGAAGATTAGAGATGAGCTAGTACCACACGGTATCGATCCCAAATTTCTTAAAAACTTGGTATTGGTATCGAAAATACTCGATTCGGTAAATACGGGTACTATATCGATCACGAAACATCAAATAGTTAGTACCGAATTGGTACCAACGGTAATCAGTTTGGTACTGGTACCCGACACCATTTGTTATCCTTAACGAAGATGAAAAAGAACTGTGTTCTAGAGTTCATTTATTATCAACCGATAATAATTTCATTGAAATTTAGTTTTATTTTTATTAATTTATATAAAGGGCATTTTGGTCTAAACTTAACTAAAAAATGTTCGTTACAAAATTGAACATCTTAAAACCAACAAACAGACAATAATCTACGCACACATGCCCAAAATCACTTAGGACAGCAGCAAGCTATATTATATGGTACTGGTGATTAGCAAGCAAGGAGTTTACTCGTACTAACAAGAAAGTAATAAACCATTACATGAAAAAGGAGAACACTTAAGTACGTATGTGATAAGATAAAAGGGGAGGGGTTACAACCTGGGCTTCTTACCGCCATCGCCTTTGTGCATATTCTTTTTGGCCAGTATCGTTCTACTTTCTCGTCTTGCATCTTCACACCAAACTGAAAATGCAGCCTTAGGCATCGCTTCCTTCTACTCGTTGTATGTCACCCACTCCTCTTCTGTCTAAAAGTCCCACCTTGGCCTAAAACACAACACAAATATTCATATACCAATCAAAACTTAGAGAAAGAAACACAGACAGCCAACCAGCACTTACATGTCCATTTTGGACAAATCATATTCATCATTGTTGGAAAAATGTTAGCAAAAAATGAGGTTGCTAATTTTTGGACATTAATAATTATATTTATATTTGCGTATTATAAATAATTATTTACGGGTTTGTTATCCTTTATGTGAGAGCATCACAACGAGTCAAACCATGTCCAAAACCGAGCTAACATGAATGAGATATCGAAGCTCAAAGATGAGTGGTTGGAAAATCAAAATAAGAATAAAAAGCATTAAAGACGTTTAATGCAATTTATTTTTCAATGGGAGTTACGGATTGAATTCAAAGTCAAAATAAAAAGCATTAAAGACGTTTAATGCAGTTTAATTTGAGTTTTGAGTCTTTGATCCTAGCTCCACTATAAATACCAAGGCAAAGCTTGGGTTTGAGACACACCATTTGCAACTTGGAAGAGTTTGCAAATTCTCCAACATTTCTTCATCTTCTCCAACACAACCAAGAAGGTACGAACCGATCCAATTCGGGTGCATAGTCAACTCCGGCAGTACATACTGCTCCGGCCGTTGTACCCTGGAAAACAAAACGAGGAGAGACTCGGAATTTGTTTTAAGGGCCCCGTGTTCAACACGATCCTCGGTCACCAACTTCTACTTCTACCCGATTCTTTGTACTTTGATTTCTTTCCGTTGTAATTGTATTGCAATTTAATGCTTTCTAGATAGGTGTTTTTTGTTCATTCTTTGTATTGTAATCGTATTAAAAGTGTTTTATTTATTTTATACCGAACGGTTCCTACAATCATCACTATCCACAGCCTCATGATTGTATTCTTGATAGCCATAATAGCATTCTCACGTCATCTCGCTTGAAAACTGAACCGATCTTTGGGTCATTAACAACTGTTACCATCTTTATGTTTGGTTGTTCAGGATTGATAGCCTATTTGCGTCGTTATATCCGTTCTAAACAACAAGTTCATCAAAATAGGAAGCTCTCTCCTCCTCCTTCCTTGGTGGAGATTCTTCCATGTCTTGTGAAAGAGGGCTCTGATTCATATACATCATCGATTCCTTTTCCTATAAAAATGTCATATTCCTCAATAGGATCATTTCTTTTACAAGGGATTCTCTCTCAGTATGATGATGTTTTGAACTTTTCTCATCATAATCACTAGAAACAGCTAAGAGTAATCAAAATACACAAACATATATATATAACAACACATGCTATAATATAGAGATGACATGCAACAGAATTAATATATAGGTTAAGAAAGTGCATGTGTATACATGATAAAGAGTACAAAACACCTTAGTGTGCCAAAATATAATCTTGAAACAAAAAAGTGTGTCCTTGTATGGCTTGAAACTATCTGAACGTGTTTGGTTTAAGAGACAATTAATGTTGTAATAACTAAGTTTGGCCGGTTGATATGATTATTCGGCTTCAATAAATTTCTATATATGTTTTTGTTTTTGATTACTGATTGTTTAGATAGTTAGATGTTTTAAGTAGTTTGTAATTTGTTTAATTTGATGCTAATACAGAAAGAACAGGGTGTGTTAGAATGTAGTTTTAATTCAATTATTTGATATTTTATCAAGATATATGTCCATTATTTTAGGTCACATTGTTTATTGAATCGAGCTCGGATGCACGGTTTGAAATCAATACATTTAAGTCTAAACGAGGTAAAATTCATTCAAGTAGAGCTGGAAAAAGCTCGGACATGGGTTGATTCCCACTTGAGAAACGGTTATTTTGAAAAAAGATGGTCTAGTCATCATCATCATCATCGTACTCAGTATATCCCACCAATAGCAATGCTATGGTAGGGTCTGAGGAGGGTAAGAGAGGCCGCTTCCGGTGAGACCCCCGGCTCGATAGTAGTTTTGCATCAAGCCTTGGACATAAGGCACATAGCACTCAATCATTGGGACACCGGCACCATTTGTTATCCCTAACGAAGATGAAAAAGAACTGCGTTCTAGAGTTCATTTATTATCAACCGATAATAATTTAATTGAAATTTAGTTTTATTTTTATTAATTTATATAAAGGGCATTTTGGTCTAAACTTAACTAAAAAATGTTCGTTACAAAATTGAACATCTTAAAACCAACAAACAGACAATAATCTACACACACATGCCCAAAATCACTTAGGACAGCAGCAAGCTATATTATATGGTACTGGTGATTAGCAAGCAAGGAGTTTACTCGTACTAACAAGAAAGTAATAAACCATTACATGAAAAAGGAGAACACTTAAGTACGTATGTGATAAGATAAAAGGGGAGGGGTTACAACCTGGGCTTCTTACCGCCATCGCCTTTGTGCATATTCTTTTTGGCCAGTATCGTTCTACTTTCTCGTCTTGCATCTTCACACCAAACTGAAAATGCAGCCTTAGGCATCGCTTCCTTCTACTCGTTGTATGTCGCCCACTCCTCTTCTGTCTAAAAGTCCCACCTTGGCCTAAAACACAACACAAATATTCATATACCAATCAAAACTTAGAGAAAGAAACACAGACAGTGAAGAAACACTAACCGCACCCCGAGCAGATTACTGGTAACCTGGGGGTTAGATAGATGTTTCCCACGAGGGGTTAGACCCTGAGAAGATGGTTCTTCTGATAACCTGCAAAACAGACACCGTGAGCTTGTCACTGAGAAGGGGGGGTTCCTCCTTGTGACCACCCTCCGGCGTGAGAATCAGACTAGATTGCTCTTTAAATATAAATGTATATTAAGAGATTGATAGAGCAGATATCAGGTATAATATGATGATAATATGTTAAGATATGATGGTCATACCATTTGTGGTATTTATAGCCGAAGGTAGGTTTCCAAGGAGGTGTGGCCGGCTGCAACAGTGTTCCTGTTCCACCAACAGTGGCCTACGCACGTGCCCTGCTGGTAGTTGGTGGGTAGGCAGCGGCTGATGGTGACCAGGCCTGCTGTGTACTATTCCTTTTCCACCAACTGCCGGCTACGCACGTGGTATGGCAGTAGTTGGTGAGTAGGCAGCGGCTAATAGTGACACAGTACAGGAGCATGCTGCTCGCCATACTGTGGTCAATAAGCTGTCGTATCTTTAGTCAGATCTTTTTCCCATACCTCGTCAGGTACAGTACAGAAGATCTTCCTGTATCGTACGGACTGGCTTATTTGGGCGGGAGTATTCCCCCTCCCGCCCTTGTGCGGGATTGTTCCCGGCTTTGCTCATTCCCTCAGGTGACACTGAGTGATTGAGAGCTAAGTGCCTTGTGCGTGTAGCCTTGCTGCGCGGGTGGCCTTCCCTGATGGCTTGTATCCGAAGCTGCGGGAACAGGCGGAGTCCTTCACCATCGGGAGGCATTTCCTGCGGGACCAGCTTGCGTACTGCGCGTAAGGACGTCACGTCTCTGAGCATGGTTGGTCCTGCGGATCCAGTTGGTTTCTGCGCAGACGTCCCTCTTCAAGGTGAGTCTTGCGGGTCCAACTGGGCTCTGCTGGGACCTACCTCTTCAAGTCCCCCCAGTCCAATGTTCTTCTCATGAGTGTTTAATAAAGTAAGGTGAACTTTTGGACTTAAGCAGAGGGTTTTGAAAAGGGTTTTTTAAGGTTTTCCATGGGGATTCCTCCCGCGGAAGTCCTTGTCACTTGCAGAAATTCCCGAGTTTCCTGCTTGGTCTTTGGGTATGATGCGGGTAGGTCTGTAACCTCCTCGCAAGTCAGGAGCGTTGAGTCCCACTTGTGTGGATTCTCCGTGAGGTTTTGGTAGTTTTGAACATAGTGATCAATTATGTTAAAACCACCAATTCCATCCTGGAGCTTCAAGCAACGTAGTTCTCGACGTTCCCGCTATGCGGGGATGTTATTTCCGTTTCCGCAAGCATTGCCCAGAAGATCCTTCTTGGTTTCAATTCCCAGCGGAGCGCTAGGTATGTGAAGGGTTTTGCCTTAACACTGTACCCGCGCTCGTCTTACGGTTACTTTACTTCCAAGGTATTCCTGGCGTCAATTCCCTGCGGGTGCTAGGTATGTGAAGGGTTTTGCCTTTACACTGTACCCGCACCCGTCTTATAGTTACTTGGTTGCCGAGGTATACTTGGCTTCAATTCCCTGCGGGTGCTAGGTATGTGAAGGGTTTTGCCTTAACACTGTACCCGCATCCGTCTTACGGTTACTTGTTCGCCAAGGTTTTCTTGGCTTCAATTCCCTGCGGGTGCTAGGTATGTGAAGGGTTTTGCCTTAACACTCTACCCGCATCCGTCTTACGGTTACTTGTTCGCCAAGGTTTTCTTGGCTTCAATTCCCTGCGGGTGCTAGGTATGTGAAGGGTTTTGCCTTAACACTGTACCCGCATCCGTCTTACGGTTACTTGTTCGCCAAGGTTTTCTTGGCTTCAATTCCCTGCGGGTGCTAGGTATGTGAAGGGTTTTGCCTTAACACTGTACCCGCATCCGTCTTACGGTTACTTGTTTGCCAAGGTAAGGGGTATTTTCCCCTTACTTTTTAATCTTTTTGAATTTTGAATTTTGAAATTCGAAGAGTTGGTGGAAAGAAGAACAGTCCAAAACTCTGAAACGTCGTGCGACGGTTTCTTCTGACTGTGTCAGATCATGCAGGAAGTTATGGTGACGTGACAATACATGGTCATTCCAGACGCTTTTTCAGGCGCGTGGGCGCGATTTTTCGGGCGCGTGGCCGCGAAATTAATGGTATGCGTCCTGTCAACAGCTGTTGCCAGCTTGCTTTTTGCCACGTGTAATAGTTTCATTGCACCTTCGTTTTCTCTCTCTTCCGCATTAATTTCATCGCATTAATTGCGATTAGTATATAAAGGGGTAGAGGGCTCTTTGTAATCCACACTTTCACTCTTCTCTTCATCTTCTTTGCGATTTCCGGCGAATACTCACCTTTTCAGGCAAGCATTCTCCCGAAATCGTTTTCTTCTTTTACAAGATGTCTCGTGATCTCGAATCTGCAGTTGATGACAAGAGTACTGCTGGCGAGTGCCAGTGTGCTCTGCCTGGCGATCTGTATCGGTACGTCGTCAGGAAGTTCATGCTCGAGTCTCTCGAGCCTGAGTTTCCTGAACCCCACCAGACGGTGTACGATGCCCCCAGAGGCAAGATCGGGGTATATGCTGCATTCTTTGTCTATGGGAATCTTAGGTTCCCATTGACAAAGTTTGTTTACCGTGTCCTTGAGAGGCACGGTGTTCATTTGACCGAGTTGCACCCCATGGCGATCGCCAAGATTCGCCACTTCGAGTGGGTGTGCCGGATTTTGGGCGTTGAGCCCTATGTTGACCGCCTGATGACCTTCTACACTTGGAGGTGCATCCAGGGGTGGTACACGTTGACAACCCGGATTAAGGGTTTAAAGATCTGCGCGACCGAGCGCAGTCTTCGCTCGTGGAAGCGGGAGTTCTTCTTCATATCCGCTCGCACCATCCCCATTGCCAAGAAATTCAAGAACGGGCAAGCACTTCCCGGCCTTCACGCCTCCAACTACCAGGAGGCGGAATGGTTTGCCAAGATATCTCGGGTCCAATCTCCGGTTTACCGGTTTGCGGAGTCCGGGATGGTGATGCTGGGGATGAGCCGAGTGTGGAAGGCTGCCGATGCGCAAAAGATCCCAATCGTCCTCGAATACGGTTCGAACTCTGTTCCTTACGGTATGCTTTGTTTCTTTTTGTTGATTTTGAATTTCTTCTAACTTCTTTCCTGTTTATTTCAGAGGGGAACGACTTGCAGTCGCTCCTGAACTCGCGGGAGGCTGATGGTCCCGCCCGGATGGGTACTCGCGCTCTAGACGAGAACGAGTTGCCCATCCTAGAACAAACGGCGGATCGGTTCGTGGAGGTCTATCCGCTAGGCCATGAGATCCTTAGCGCCCGTCGGCCAGGTAAGGCGCTCTTCGACCCTCGACCCCTCAATGTTGAAACCTCTGCTGGAATTCCTCTAATCGTATGTTCTGATGAGGAATCCGCAGATGGTCCTCCGTTGGTGCGGAATAAGAAGGCTGCCGGCGGGAAGGGGAAGGAGAAGGTGGCCTCCACAGCCGATCCAGCGCCTCGGTCTGACTCGGAGACCGAGAGCGAAGAGGTGGCGGGGAATCCCGGTGGTGACAAGATCACCATTCCGGAGGCTGTGACAACTGTCACCGAAGAGCCCAGGATGACAACGGTGACCGGCATGAAGAGGCCGGCCCCATCGGGTTCATCCCCGCCCGTCCGTACTTTCAGGCTCAAGAAAACCCGTAAGTACAAATTTCCTTTAGCTTTTATCTTCATAGCTTAATATCATTTAACACTTATCTTCTTTGTGCAGGCGTGGATGTTGACGCATTCCAGGGTGGAGCGCAGAGTGGTACCTCCCCGCCAATGACGGTAGGCCCGGTCAGCCTACCTGAGGCGACGACCCAGGCGGCTGCGCCTGCGCCTGCTTCCACTGGTTCAGTTGCTCACTCCGTTGAGCCGACTGTTCCAGTTGTGATGACGTCACCGCCGGCTGTGAGTGCTATTTTTACAGCATCTTTCACCGAGCCGGCGGTAACTTTTGCTGCGGATTCCGCGGCGGCGACCGCGGCGGCTGCTACCATGCCCCCGCCATCGGCAACGACGGCCGATCCATCAGGTACGCATGGGGCTTCTCGCCAATCTCTGCCACCTTCCCATCTGCCTGACCTCTTGGATGGATTTCCGTTGGGTTCAGGTGATGGGTTCGGCGGCTATCGGCCTGTAATTGACCCTACAGGTACGTAGGGTTCTTTTGGCCCATTTATATATATTTTTATCATCTTTTCCTAACTGCTTTATGTTTTTTGCAGTGTCGGATTCCAATGAAGTGTATGTTCCACGATGGAACATTCGCCGAGGAACAACCCTTCACACCCCTGTGGAGTGCGTGGAATGGGCTCGTCACGCTGCTCCCAGTGGTGCGTTGGGGGAAGCCATAGCTAGCTACCAGGAGGGTAGGCTAAGCAATGAGCTTCGGGTTCTCCTGGCCCGGATGCAGCCGCGCGTCGAGCTGCTTTGTCGTGAAAACGACAAGTTGAAAGCAGCTCGCGCTAAAGAAGTGGCTCAGGCGCGGGCTGTCCGGGAGGAGAACCAAAGGCTTTCCGCCGTAGCTGCGGAAAAGGAGAAGGCCTTCAAGGCCCTCGAGGTTGAAGTTCAGGCACGACTCGAGGCCCGTTCCAAGGCTGCCCAAGCTGTTAATGAACAGCTTCGGCTGGCTAAGGAAACTGCAAGGAACGCAACCGAGAGGGCCACCAAGGCTGAAGCTGTTGCTGAGCCTCTACGCGTGGAGAATGAAGAACTTAAAGCCAAATTAGAGGCTCTCCAGCAGGCTCATGATGCCTTGGCGATGGAAGATGCCAAAAAGCTCCAAGAAATCCTGGACCAGAGGGGGGTGCTTGACCATGCTGAGCGTAAGCTGAAGGGCGTCGAAGAGGCTGCGGCTAAAGAAGTGTTGCTTGCCAACCTCAACAAGAGTGAAGCCGATCGCGCCCGTAACGAAGCTCAAGCTGCCCTCCAAGAAGCCCTGGTTGCCAAGGAATGGCTTCTTCGAGAAGCGTTGTCTCAGGTATGTTTTTCTTGTCTTTACGCTTTCCTTTGTAAATAGAAAAGGTTTTGACACTTGTATATTTTCTTTTGTAGGTTGTGCATCGGGTCTTTGCTGAGACCTCTTACGATGATGCTATGAGCGCAGCCCTCAACGCTTCTCACGAGGATGGGGAAAAGGTCGGCTTCCTGCTTGGTCTAGGGTTCGTTGAGAAAGGCATCCCGCCTTCCAACTTCCCTTTGTTCAATGTTGATACTGAAGCTGTTTACGACCAAGCAGTGAATCAGTACGCCGCCTTCCCGCATCCGGTGGTGGAGAAGGTGAATCAAGTTGCTGCTGCTGATGATGGGTTAGCTATCCTTAAAGCTTTCCTTGAACTGCCACGATCTACTGATGGTGCTGGTCCAAGTGGAAGTGGCCCTGAAGCCTGATCCTGAAGATCCCTTCACACTGCTAGGATAGATTTAGCTTGTATAGATTTATTTTCTTGTAGGCGGGTAGTTACCCGGCCATTCTTGTAATGAATCATTGTGAAATATAAATCTTTTTGCGGGTAAGACCGCTACTTTCGTTGGGTTCCTTGCTTTGTAAACGTTGTATGACTTGCATACTTTAGTTTAAATTAGCAATTTTCCAAGTGTTTAGAATAAGTTAACCTTTGAACGTGGTAGATAGGTGTGAAGTTTTGCTTCCTCTTCCGTGATTGTGCGGGTAGGACCGTCACTTGCACGTAGTAGGATGGCTAAACTTTACCATCTGACCTGCGTGTAGGTTTTCCTCATCTTTTGAGGATAAGTTAACCTTTGAACGTGGTAGATAGGTGTGAAGTTTTGCTTCCTCTTCCGTGATTGTGCGGGTAGGACCGTCACTTGCACGTAGTAGGATGGCTAAACTTTACCATCTGACCTGCGTGTAGGTTTTCCTCATCTTTTGAGGATAAATTAACCTTTGAACGTGGTAGATAGGTGTGAAGTTTTGCTTCCTCTTCCGTGATTGTGCGGGTAGGACCGTCACTTGCACGTAGTAGGATGGCTAAACTTTACCATCTGACCTGCGTGTAGGTTTTCCTCATATTTTGAGGATAAGTTAACCTTTGAACGTGGTAGATAGGTGTGAAGTTTTGCTTCCTCTTCCGTGATTGTGCGGGTAGGACCGTCACTTGCACGTAGTAGGATGGCTAAACTTTACCATCTGACCTGCGTGTAGGTTTTCCTCATCCTTTTGTTAGAAATTCTGTTTTGGACCGTTCGACGCGCGGCTGTCAATAGGTTAGTGTTCAGTTCCCTTTTTCATGATTCATGCGGATAGACCGGCACTTTCATTTAATGGGACTGAACTTTTCCCCTTCAACTGACCTGCGTGAAGGTTTGTCGTTTTTTGGGTTTATGCGGGTTTTGCCGCCTTCCCCACGCAACGACTTTCACACTTATGTATGCGGTGAAAACCGGCATATCCGTGTTGATGGTTCATAAAAATGTAAAATCATCAGCGTCAATGTTTTAAGGAGAATCGTTTCCATTAGAAGTGGCTCTTGGCCTTTTCTTTACAAATTTGGAAATGATTTACATGCAAACTGTGTAAATGAGCTCCCTTCCATGTTGTTGGGATGGGAGTGCCATCGAGCCGATACGCACCTGGTTCGGGATCTCGTTCTTTACGCAGCGTGTAGTCTCCACATTGAAGCTGGAATTTTATTCGTGTTTTCCCCAGCTGGGGTTCTACACGCATCAGCCTGCTCAGCGTTCATTGCGCCACGAGGTGCGCGAGCGTCCCATCTCTGACGAATGCTTCGACCATGTCCTTTACGTCTATGCATATCTCAGTGTTGTGGCCTTTTGTCCTGTGAAAGTCACAGTATTTGCTCCGATCAGCATTGTGACGATGTCGGATTATTTGAGGCTTTGGCCATGGGAGCTCCTCGGTGGCGAATATCTCGGTGACGCTTTTGGTGAGCGGCGTCCATCTGGAGTTCTTGTTTGACTGTTCGTTATCCCTTCCGCCTAACCGATGCTGCAAGCCGGATGAGGTGTCAAAGTTTACCCTTGACTGCCAAATGCCTAGCTTTCGCTTTTTGTTTAATCGGGCGGTAAGGACGTTGTCTTCCCTTGTTTTCTGGGTGTAAAGGTTTGTGCTCTGTGGGAGATCTCTACCCAGTTGCTTCTCCGTTTCCGCAAAGCGTTTTGCTGCGGTCATGATGGCATCCCATGTGGATGGCATGCCATCTTTACCCGTTAAGGTGCGGATGAGCTCTGGGTCGTTCGCGCCCTGAATAAAGGCAGCGCGAACAAGATCTTCGCTAATGTTACCCAGACTTAGCTTCTTCGAGTTGAAGCGAGTGATGAAGTCTAGCAAAGATTCATCTTTTTCTCGAATGCACTTGAGGATTGTCCATTGCTCCTCGGTATACTTTCTTTGCTGGCTAAAGTGTTGGCTAAACTTCTGTTGGAAGTCTGCCCAGTCGTAGATGTGGTTGACCGGTAGACGATCGAACCACGCTCTAGCAGCCCCGACAAGCGTCATTTGGAACATGTAACACCACGTGGGTTCCGTCCAACTACTGACGGTTGCCCCCGCTATGAATCTGTTCAAATGATCATCTGGGTCGGATATACCATCATATGTGCCTATGCTGGACATTTGTTTGGCACTTTTTGGGGCAATTGCTTCTGCAATGTCCCTTGCAAATTTGGACGTTCCCGCATTTGCAACGTTTGGTCTGAATGTTTTGGAGAAGTCACGTGGACTTCCACCTATGTTTTTTGGTTTGTAGGCTTCTCCAAAATGCCTTCTCGGTTGGGGATCCGTTTCTTTACGCTTCCCTTTTGCCCTATGGCGAGGGTTCGCGTCGGAGTCGGATTCCTCCGAGTCGTCCAAGTAATCTTCGAATTCGTCAGCCTGTTGGACGGAACGCAAGCGTTCGTCCAACTCAGCTTGGAATTCCCTCTGACGTGCCTCCGCCCATGCCTTAACTTCATCGAGAGTTTGGCGGGGGAGTCTTGTTCGTTTCTCTAACTGGGTATCGGTGAATCCCGGTGAGCGATTATTTACTGCACTTGCCCCAGCTTGGGTAACTGGGGTAGTGTTCGTAAAATTTACTTCACTTGCCCCGGCTTGGGTAGCCGGGGTAGTGTTTGTAAAAACTGTGTTGCCGGTATTCCCCCCAGTAGCTGGGGTTGTGGTTACCGGAGTTTCTTTAACCATCTTAGAAGTTTAAAAAACTGGAGAAAAATGTTCTAGCTTTACCCACGGATGGCGCCAATGAAGAAACACTAACCGCACCCCGAGCAGATTACTGGTAACCTGGGGGTTAGATAGATGTTTCCCACGAGGGGTTAGACCCTGAGAAGATGGTTCTTCTGATAACCTGCAAAACAGACACCGTGAGCTTGTCACTGAGAAGGGGGGGTTCCTCCTTGTGACCACCCTCCGGCGTGAGAATCAGACTAGATTGCTCTTTAAATATAAATGTATATTAAGAGATTGCTAGAGCAGATATCAGGTATAATATGATGATAATATGTTAAGATATGATGGTCATACCATTTGTGGTATTTATAGCCGAAGGTAGGTTTCCAAGGAGGTGTGGCCGGCTGCAACAGTGTTCCTGTTCCACCAACAGTGGCCTACGCACGTGCCCTGCTGGTAGTTGGTGGGTAGGCAGCGGCTGATGGTGACCAGGCCTGCTGTGTACTATTCCTTTTCCACCAACTGCCGGCTACGCACGTGGTATGGCAGTAGTTGGTGAGTAGGCAGCGGCTAATAGTGACACAGTACAGGAGCATGCTGCTCGCCATACTGTGGTCAATAAGCTGTCGTATCTTTAGTCAGATCTTTTTCCCATACCTCGTCAGGTACAGTACAGAAGATCTTCCTGTATCGTACGGACTGGCTTATTTGGGCGGGAGTATTCCCCCTCCCGCCCTTGTGCGGGATTGTTCCCGGCTTTGCTCATTCCCTCAGGTGACACTGAGTGATTGAGAGCTAAGTGCCTTGTGCGTGTAGCCTTGCTGCGCGGGTGGCCTTCCCTGATGGCTTGTATCCGAAGCTGCGGGAACAGGCGGAGTCCTTCACCATCGGGAGGCATTTCCTGCGGGACCAGCTTGCGTACTGCGCGTAAGGACGTCACGTCTCTGAGCATGGTTGGTCCTGCGGATCCAGTTGGTTTCTGCGCAGACGTCCCTCTTCAAGGTGAGTCTTGCGGGTCCAACTGGGCTCTGCTGGGACATACCTCTTCAGACAGCCAACCAGCACTTACATGTCCATTTTGGACAAATCATATTCATCATTGTTGGAAAAATGTTAGCAAAAAATGAGGTTGCTAATTTTTGGACATTAATAATTATATTTATATTTGCGTATTATAAATAATTATTTACGGGTTTGTTATCCTTTATGTGAGAGCATCACAACGAGTCAAACCATGTCCAAAACCGAGCTAACATGAATGAGATATCGAAGCTCAAAGATGAGTGGTTGGAAAATCAAAATAAGAATAAAAAGCATTAAAGACGTTTAATGCAATTTATTTTTCAATGGGAGTTACGGATTGAATTCAAAGTCAAAATAAAAAGCATTAAAGACGTTTAATGCAATTTAATTTGAGTTTTGAGTCTTTGATCCTAGCTCCACTATAAATACCAAGGCAAAGCTTGGGTTTGAGACACACCATTTGCAACTTGGAAGAGTTTGCAAATTCTCCAACATTTCTTCATCTTCTCCAACACAACCAAGAAGGTACGAACCGATCCAATTCGGGTGCATAGTCAACTCCGGCAGTACATACTGCTCCGGCCGTTGTACCCTGGGAAACAAAACGAGGAGAGACTCGGAATTTGTTTTAAGGGCCCCGTGTTCAACACGATCCTCGGTCACCAACTTCTACTTCTACCCGATTCTTTGTACTTTGATTTCTTTCCGTTGTAATTGTATTGCAATTTAATGCTTTCTAGATAGGTGTTTTTTGTTCATTCTTTGTATTGTAATCGTATTAAAAGTGTTTTATTTATTTTATACCGAACGGTTCCTACAATCATCACTATCCACAGCCTCATGATTGTATTCTTGATAGCCATAATAGCATTCTCACGTCATCTCGCTTGAAAACTGAACCGATCTTTGGGTCATTAACAACTGTTACCATCTTTATGTTTGGTTGTTCAGGATTGATAGCCTATTTGCGTCGTTATATCCGTTCTAAACAACAAGTTCATCAAAATAGGAAGCTCTCTCCTCCTCCTTCCTTGGTGGAGATTCTTCCATGTCTTGTGAAAGAGGGCTCTGATTCATATACATCATCGATTCCTTTTCCTATAAAAATGTCATCTTCCTCAATAGGATCATTTCTTTTACAAGGGATTCTCTCTCAGTATGATGATGTTTTTAACTTTTCTCATCATAATCACTAGAAACAGCTAAGAGTAATCAAAATACACAAACATATATATATAACAACACATGCTATAATATAGAGATGAAATGCAACAGAATTAATATATAGGTTAAGAAAGTGCATGTGTATACATGATAAAGAGTACAAAACACCTTAGTGTGCCAAAATATAATCTTGAAACAAAAAAGTGTGTCCTTGTATGGCTTGAAACTATCTGTACGTGTTTGGTTTAAGAGACAATTAATGTTGTAATAACTAAGTTTGGCCAGTTGATATGATTATTCGGCTTCAATAAATTTCTATATATGTTTTTGTTTTTGATTACTGATTGTTTAGATAGTTAGATGTTTTAAGTAGTTTGTAATTTGTTTAATTTGATGCTAATACAGAAAGAACAGGGTGTGTTAGAATGTAGTTTTAATTCAATTATTTGATATTTTATCAAGATATATGTCCATTATTTTAGGTCACATTGTTTATTGAATCGAGCTCGGATAACGAGGTAAAATTCATTCAAGTAGAGCTGGAAAAAGCTTGGACATGGGTTGATTCCCACTTGAGAAACGGTTATTTTGAAAAAAGAGGGTCTAGTCATCATCATCATCATCGTACTCAGTATATCCCACCAATAGCAATGCTATGGTAGGGTCTTAGGAGGGTAAGAGAGGCCGCTTCCGGTGAGACCCCCGGCTCGATAGTAGTTTTGCATCAAGCCTTGGACATAAGGCACATAGCACTCAATCATCCGGACACCGGCTGATCGGTACATGTGCCCTTGTCTTTCGGCTATCAACGCCACCACATGATGCCTGATTAACCTTCCGCAACTTTTAACGTTATTTTCACGAGATTAGTAAAATAACGTCAAAATTAGTGCAATTTTACTTTTGCCCACCCGAGGGTTCACACATATATACATTATATGCGCGCACCGCAAGCAGGGCGTAAAGAGGGTCTAGTAAGAAATGTTAGATAAGAGATAAGTGAGGGAGCATTATTGTAAATAGACTAAAAAAAGAAGAGGACGAAGAGAAGAGAAGAGAAGAGAAGAGAAGAGAAGAGCAGCGTTGTGGTTTGTTGATTTTAGAAAGAAAGAAAGGAAACACAAGATAGTCGTCATTTATCCTTAGCAGCTCACGCTACGCTTCCTACGAACAAGAAGAAGATATCAATCAATTCAATCAGGTACGTAATTTCATTCCTTTCTTTCGATTATTCATTCCGTAATTAGGTTTTCAATTAAACCCTAAACCACCTAGGCTGATGATGATGATGATGATTAATTATTATTCACAATCGATCGACTTCCATTCCAACTAATATTATTTAGATGTTACTTCTTCTTCTTCTAATAATAATAATAATAATATATGGATTTATTTATTTTTCTAAACTAAACAGCTGATGGTGATTATGGAGAAGAACAACGGCAACCAATACTTCATTGATGATGACGATTCTGAATGGACTGCTCTTCCAGAACACCACCCTACAGCACCTTACAACCAACCTCCTGCTACTGCTACTGATGATGTTCCTGAGGTCAATTTGAAAAATGTATTGAGTGGGATTGTTGCAATCGTTACCGGTCGTAACAACAACAACAACAACAACAACAACAAATATGATACTACTGTTCCTGCTGCTTCTTCAAACGTTGCCTTTATCGGCTCGTCTGGGAACAATACTTACTTGCACCCATCTGTCTACACTCCTAGTGCCCCGCCCCTCCTTGAACCACTTAACTATAATGCTTACAAACAAGTCTTGGAAGCAGAACCCCCAGAGTGGCTTCGGGACAGCACTACCAAAGTCTGTATGCAGTGCAATGCTCCCTTCACTGCCCTCACGCGTGGCAGACATCATTGTCGATTCTGCGGAGGAATCTTTTGCAGGGCTTGCTCAATGGGAAGATGCTTGTTACCTGTTAAGTTTAGAGACAGGAATCCACAGAGGGTCTGTGACACCTGCTATGATATGCTCGACCCGTTGCAAGGTGTTTTGATCAACACCATCAGCAACGCCGTACAGGTGGCCAAGCATGATGTCACCGATTGGACTTGCACAAGGGGATGGTTAAATCTTCCTGTTGGTTTGTCTATGGAACACGAAATATATAAATCTTCTAATACGTTGAGGAATTACTGTCAGGTACCTGATTCTCAGGGTCTTTTCCTACATGATATGTTTATGTTTTTATTTTATGTGATCATCTATGCAGGTTGCCAGGTTAAATCCTGAAAGGTCTATTCCTGCAGCAGTTATGAAAGGCGCTAAAGGTCTGGCTATCTTAACTGTTGCTAAGGTCGGGATGCTACTTACATACAAACTTGGTACTGGTTTGGTAATGGCTCGAAGAGCAGATGGTTCTTGGTCTGCACCTTCTGCTATAGTTTCAGCTGGTCTAGGATGGGGTCCTCAGGTAAAATTATCCTTCTCTTAAAATTATTAAAAACCCATACATATACTTGTTTAAATGATGTTTTGATAGGTTGGAGGTGAGCTTATGGACTTCATAATCGTGCTTCATGACTTTAAAGCTGTGAAAACATTCTGTAGTCGCATGCATTTTTCTCTTGGAGCTGGTTGCAGTGCTGCTGCGGGGCCTGTTGGAAGAGTTTTGGAAGCTGATCTTCGAGCTGGTGATAAAGGCTCTGGCATGTGCTACACTTACAGTTGTAGCAAAGGTAGGTATTTTTCATTTTTATTACAAAACAACTGAATACTGTGTATAATAATTGAGTGCTGTTCTTTCTAAAAGGTGCTTTTGTTGGAGTGTCCTTGGAAGGGAACATTGTTGCAACAAGGATGGACGCTAATCTTCACTTTTATGGCGATCCATATCTCACAACTGCCGATATACTTCTTGGGACTGTGGATAGACCAAAGGCTGCTGAACCCTTGTATTCTGCTCTCCATGACCTTTACTCTAGACTTGTCTCTTAGCTTTCTATTCATTTGTAATCACACTCTTCTTATGTACATAAAATCCAATAATACTTGAAAACACTTGTCAAGCTTCACCAGTGTTCTAAGCTTGAATTGCTAGTAAATTTGTTACAACACATGCTAAAGAGGCTAAAAGTTGGATTCTAAATGTTTACAGTAAACATTCTTTTTTTAAATTAAATTTGGCCTTGTGATTTTGTTCATGTTAGTAGAGGAATAAATGTTTACAGCCAATTAGAGGATTCCAATTAGAGGATTCTGATCCGAACTGCATTAAAGAGGCTAAAAGTTGGATTCTAATCTCTAGTGTTTGGCCTGTGCTGACCCACATTCGTTTTGACATGGGTGGAATGTCCGACCCGACAGGACAGCTTAGCTAAGTCTTTATGTAATTAGCACATAGCATTACACCATCTGTAAATCTGATTTGCATCCATATTCCAAGTATGGTTGCTCAGTTGATCTTATGAGCGTATATGATAGTTGCATGAACTCAATAGCATCTCCAAAATCAAACCCAAAGATACATTGCCTTGAGAAAGTTAAATCAACCACAGTGGTCAAACATACAAACATTGCATTTGTGAATCAAACAAGCCAATTTAAAACCAATAAACCAAAATTACAGTAAACAGGTTTTGTGCAATAAAAGATGCTCCTTAAATGGGAATTTTTTGTTTGCATCTTACTTGAGTATATACAAAGAAAGCATTTGCATCACCGTAAATCAATGACGTCAAATTTCAACTTGGGGTTGATATAAACATCTGTACATTGTTTATAAATTGGACTACCATCTGATGGTGCATCGTGTGCATGGAAACCCCGGTGAGGACAGTTTCTTATGACACCCATACCGCCAGGTGTAGTCAAACGGAAAATGCCATGATTTCTGTAAAACATAATAATAATCGTAAATCATAATCCGATCATCCAGTTGATATATAACTAACTAATAGACCCTCATGAAGTGTACAAATAATAAACCTTGAACTATCTCTTGGTGCCATGACGATAGCAATTGCCTCGGGCAACATAATCTGGAAAACAAACAAGCAAAGCTGAGAGTTGATATAATTCAACATTCAAACAAAAAATAGAGATTGTAAACACATATATAGTTGCAGACGCAGATATTTCTTCAAGGGCGTAATAGCATTATCCTAAACCTTATGTTTATTTATTACTTTCGAGTTCCCCATTTACTGAAAATTATTGTTCTGCAAATAGAAGCCATTAGCCTAGAGAAACTTCCTAAATGGATTATCACAAATTTTGATGGTAATTACTTGAGTTGTGTGAATCTATTTGGCCTGCACTAAAGAAACATTTTCCTTATATAATTATAAAAACCAAGCACAAAGGAAATGTTACCTGATATGCATAGTGTGTATGAACATCGATAGATGACATGAAACAAGATTGTGTAGGATGCGTCTGCAAGATACAAACAAACATCAGGATGAAGTAAATAATAGCATGAACAAAGGATGATGAAATCACTCCAACACATTTACACACAACATGATCAATTGGAGTTATGCTTTATCTCGAATCAGTCAAATAGGTTAGTTAAGCTTAAAGGTTCAAATAAAAACTATAATTATTGTCATAAACATTCCAATTCCTTCACAAATTCCCACATACATCCAGAAAGCTGATACAAATTTAAGACTCTTATTTGGAGTTTAATTTTCATATATGACTCACATGTATCCATCCAAGAGGGAATAGAGATCGTTTGTCCTGGACTTCAAATATTTCCTCCTCATTAATAGCCTGACACTGTATTTACCAAAAGATCATAAGAAAGTCTTCATAAAAAAAGTAAGAGAATAATACTTTACCGAGTTGGCTGTTCCTTCTTGCTTTGGAATGATGAGTGCAGTAACATAGAATTTTCGATTTTTCTAACAAAATAACCAACAATTAGACAGATACTGAAAAACAAAATAATAGAAACCAACGACACTTACAAGTGACCCCGCAAGAATACCGCATGTCTCTAAATCTTTATCCGTATTCCTCTTTGCCATCTTCATGAAGTGATCCATCACTTTCGACGACTGCACAAGACCCACCCATAGTTAGTGTTTTGTTTTGCCTTTGCTAAACAAAGTAAATATATATTTGAACAACCCATTCATGTTATAGTTCATCTCTAAAAGATCAACGGGTAAAATAAAGTAGCAGCAGCTAAAAGGGAAAAGATATTTCTAAAGAAGAAAACCTAAACGATAGCATTCAAAAATATAAATATTATTCGACAAGATCACTGGTACATAAATTAATCATTTTATTCTGTTTCCTAATAAAGACTGGAATCTTACAATGTGTAACTCAAGGGGAGATTCCGAGCAGACACTATCGGTGGATTTTTCAGGCCCAGGTCCAGGCCCTGTATCCGGTGAAACCAAATCTTGGACTTGGGCTAGAACAGGAGGTGGGGAAGGCTGTCTTATAATATCAGACGGAATCTCTTCAAAAGAAATCAAGGAATCAACTCCTGGCTTGTTATTGTCAACTGATTCTATACTTAATTTCTCAAGTTCCAAGTTGCTACTAACTTTTTCATGCTCCAAGGAAAGCAACTTTTTCTCACTAGCAAGCAAAATCAAAATACCAAAAATTGTATGGTTAAGAACTTAAAATGCAATAGTGACATGAAAATTCTTTTTGTAAAGAAGTTACCTCAGAAATTCCACAGGTGTCAAATCAATATTCTTTGGATAATGAACCTGCGATACATACAAGAATGAAACCCTCTTTAGCTTATAATAAAAAGAAATATAAGAAAAGAAGTTGAAGAAGGGATACCGCTGCAACATTGATGATAGGGGGTTGGCGTTGCCTAGAAAGTCCATTTGGGCCTAAAATAGAATGTCTGGAGAGAGTTTCTTCCTTTGCACGAGGAATATTTACATATCTAGAGCACCAACAAAACATACATAAATAAACAAGTAATAACAGATAGTTGTGATTATAAAAATCCAATTTGCCATTTCTAAACAACTTATAATGTGGTAAATACTATATATAACTGATTTATATAATACACATAGAGAAGTGAAGTGAAAACACTTACAATTGGCTAGTCTGCTGAAGATAAGGAGATGAGTGCATATGATGTTGATGAACATTAACTTGTGGTGGGGGTGCCTGCTGCTATAGAGAAGATACACACACGAGGTTGTTGTTGTTATATGCATCAAATAATATTGTTAAGCATAATAATACCTTATGAAGAGCAGGAGGAGGATTATTTGTGGATGATAAGTCAAGAATCTTGAGTCGTACAGCAGGCTTCAACTCCTCTAGCTCAGTTACAGCACTCAATGATCTCTGAGATTCATTCATTATTAAAATAGAGATTGGTGGTGGCGGCATGATTAAAACTAAGAAAGAAAGAAAGAAATACAGTACCTTCTTGAGGTTAATCTTGTCCCTCTGAGAAGAGGCATTAAAATCTCGATGAGAGGGTATTGTTTCTGTAGCCAAACTGAAATGAAATGAAAACTATATATCAACTAATGAATCAACGAACTAGGAATGGAATAATAATAATAATAATAATAATAATAATAATAATAATAATAATTAGTTACCTTAGAAATCTTAAGAGCATAATATATAGATCGATAATATTCTTCTCTTGTCGGAAGATAGCAGCCTGTGAATAATAATAGCAAGGAAGCAAGAGATTGATTAATTTGGGTCCTCCTAATAAATAATATCAATATGAAATCATCATCATCATCAATACCTGGCGTAGAATGTTATCTGCGATCCGAAAGTAATAACGAAGAGAGATTCGATTATCAACATTTATCTTCTGTGCCTTGGCGGCTACATTGATATTCATCTTCTTCTTCGAGCTAATTAGGGTTTCACTTTTCTCTTTCTTTCTACTTCCGATTGATTCAAACCTTCTTTCTTCTGTACAAATCAACACAAAACTAACTCTCTTCTTTTCTTTTCTTCTATTTGTACACCAAACCCTCTTGTCAACATTAACCAAATATCTCTACTTTACTTTTATAATCACTTCATCAAGTTAATACTCGCAAAATTTCGAACGCGCCGCGAGGTGGTGCCAGAGCATAATTATTAATCCGATTATTTCGTAAGGTCATAAAATATTGTATGGATGTCACCAAGACCGAATTTCTGATCCGATTTAGTGGTTCGACCCATACTCAGTTTATCCTCCGGCTCGTGTACAAAATTTCGAACGGGCCACGGGGTGGCGTGAGGGCATAATTATTGTTCTGATTCTTTCTTAACGTCACAAAATATGGTATGGCAGTCTCCATGACCGAATTTATGATTCGATTCAGTGGTTCCACCCATACTCAGTTTTTCCTCCGACTCGTGTACTACCCCCTTTGGCAATACTGTCAAAATTTCGAATGAGCCACGGGGTGGCGTCAGGGCATAATTATTGATCCGATTCTTTCCTAAGGTCACAAAATATTGTATGGCAGTCTCCATGACCGAATTTATGATCCGATTCAGTGGTTCGACCCATACTCAGTTTTTCCTCCGGCTCGTGTACTACCCCATTTGGGATTACTGGCAAAGTTTCAAACGGGCCACGGGGCGGCATCAGGGCATAATTATTGATCCGATTTTTTCTTAGGGTCATAAAATATTGTATGGCAGTCTCCTAGACCGAATTTATGATCCGACTCAGTGGTTCCACCCATACTCAGTTTTTCCTCCGGCTCGTGTACTACCCCCTTGGGCAATACTGTCAAAATTTCGAACGCGCCACGGGGTGGCGTGAGGGCATAAATATTGTTCCGATTCTTTCTTAGGGTCACAAAATCTGGTATGGCAGTCTCCATGACCGAAATTATGATCTGATTCAGTGGTTCCACCCATACTCAGTTTTTCCTCCGGCTCGTGTACCCCCCTTTGGCAATACTGGCATAATTTCGAACGGGCCACGGGGTGGCGTCAAGGCATAATTATTGATCATATTCTTTCTTAGAGTCACAAAATATTGTAAGGCAATATTCATGACCGAATTTATGATCCGATTCAGTGGTTCGACCCATACTCAGTTTTTCCTCCGGCTCGTGTAGTACCTCCTTTGGCAATACTGGCAAAATTTCGAACGAGCCACAAGGTGGGGTCATGGCATAATTATTGATCCGATTATTTCTTAGGGTCACAAAATATTGTATTGCAGTCTCCATGACCGAATTTATGATCTGATTAAATTGTTCGACCCATACTTAGTTTTTCCTCCAGCTCGTGTACTACCCCTTTTGGCAATACTGGTAAAATTTCGAACGGGCCACGGGGTGGCGTCATGGCATAATTATTGATCCGATTCTTTCTTAGGGTTATAAAATATTGTAAGGCAGTCTCCTAAACCGAATTTATGATCCGTTTCAGTGGTTCGACCCATACTTAGTTTTTCCTCCGGCTCGTGTACTACCTACCCCCTTTTGTAATAATGACAAAATTTTGAACGGGCCACGGGTGGCGTGAGGGCATAATTATTGATCCGATCCTTTCTTAGGGTCACAAAATATGGTATGGCAGTTTCCCTGACCGAATTTATTATCCGATTCATTGGTTCCACCCAAACTTCGTGTACTACCCCGTTTGGCAATACTGACAAAATTTCGAACGGGCCACGGGGTGGTGTCAGGGTTAGGGTAACAAAATATTTTATGGCAGTCTCCATGACCGAATTTATGATTCTATTCAGTGGTTCAACTCATACTCAGTTTTTCCTCCGGCTCGTGTACTACCTCTTTGGCAATACTGGCAAAATTTCGAACGGGCCACGGGGTGGCTTCAGGGCACAACTATTTATCCGATTCTTTCTTAAGGTCACAAAATATTCTATGGAAATCTTCATTACCGAATTTACGATCCGATTCAGTGGTTCCACCCATACTCAGTTTTTCCTCCGACTCGTGTACTACCCCCTATGTAATACTGGGAAAAATTTCGAACGAGACACGGGGTGGCGTGAGGGCATAATTATTGTTCTGATTTTTTCTTAAGGTCATAAAATATTGTATGGCAGTCCCTTAGACCGAATTTATGATTCGATTTAGTGGTTCCACCCATACTCAGTTTTTCCTCCGGCTCGTGTACTACTACCCTTTGGCAATACAGGTAAAATTTCGAACGGGCCACGGGGTGGCGTCAGATCATAATTATTGATCCGATTCTTTCTTAGGGTCACAAAATATTGTATGGAAATCTTTGTGACCGAATTTATGATCCGATTCAGTGGTTCGACCCATACTCAGTTTTTCCTCCGGCTCGTGTACTACCCCTTTTGGTATACAGGCAAAATTTCAAACGGGCCAAGAGGTGGCGTCAGGGCATAATTATTGATCTGATTCTTTCCTAGGGTCACCAAAAATTGTATGGCTGTCTCCATGACAGAATTTATGATTCTATTCAGTGGTTCGACCCATGCTCAGTTTTTCCTCCGGCTCGTGTACTACCCCCTTTGGCATTACTAGCAAAATTTCGAACGGGCCACGGCGTGGCGTGAGGGCATAATTATTTTTTTGATTCTTTCTTAGGGTCACAAAATATGGTATGGCAGTCTCCATGACTGAATTTATGATCCGATTCAGTGGTTCGACCCATCCTCAGTTTTTCCTCCCCCTTGGGCAATACGACCAAAATTTCGAACAGGCCACGGGGTGGCGTGACGGCATAATTATTGATCCGATTCTTTATTAGGGTCATAAAATATTGAATGGCAATCTCCTTTACCGAATTTATGATCCGATTCAGTGGTTCGACCTATCCTCAGTTTTTACTCCGGCTCGTGTACTACCCCTTTGGCAATACCACCAAAATTTCGAACTGGGCCACGGGGTGGCGTGAGGGCATAATTATTGATCCGATTCTTTCTTAGGGTCATAAAATATTGTATGGCAGTCTCCTAAACCGAATTTTTGTTCCGATTCAGTGGTTTGACCCATCCTTAGTTTTTCCTCCGGCTCGTGTACTATCCCCTTTGGCAATACGACCAAAATTTCGAACGAACCACGGAGTGGCGTAAGGGAATAATTATTGATCCGATTATTTCTTAGGGGCATAAAAAATTGTATGACAGTCTTCTTGACCGAATTTATGATCCGATTCAGTGGTTCGACCCATCCTCAGTTTTTCCTCCGGCTCGTGTACAACCCCCTTTGGCAATACGACCAAAATTTCGAACGCGCCACGGGGTGGCGTGAGGGCATAATTATTGATCCGATTCTTTCTTAAGGTCACAAAATATGGTATGGCAATCTCCCTGACCGAATTTATTATCCAATTCAGTGGTTCCACCCAAACTCAGTTTTTCCTCCAGCTCGTGTACTACCCCGTTTGGCAATACTGGCAAAATTTCGAACGGGCCACGGGGTGGTGTCAGGGCATAATTATTGATCCGATTCTTTCCTAGGGTCACAAAATATTGTATCGCAGTCTCCATAACCCAATTTATGATTCTATTTAGTGGGTCGACCCATACTCAATTTTTCCTCCGGCTCGTGTAGCACCCCCTTTGGCAATACAGGAAAAATTTCGAAGGGGCCACGAGGTGGCGCGAGGGCATAAATATTTTTCCGATTCTTTCTTAAGGTCACAAATTATGGTATGGCAGTCTCCATGATCGAATTTATGATTTGATTCGGTGATTCCACCCATACTCAGTTTTTCGAACGGGCCAAGGAGTGGAGCGAGGACATAATTGTTGATCCGATTCTTTCTTAGGGTCATAAAATATTGTATGGCAGTCTCCGTGTCCGAATTTATGATCCGATTCAGTGGTTCGACCCATCCTGAGTTTTTCGTCCGGCTCGTATACTACCCATTTTGGCAATACTGGCAAAATTTCGAACAGACCACGGGGTGGCGTAAGGGCATAATTATTGATCCGATTCCTTCTTAGAGTCATAAAATATTGTATGGCAGTCTCCATGACCGAATTTATGATCCGATTCAGTGGTTCGACCCATACTCTGTTTTTCCTCCGGCTCATGTACTACCCCCTTTGGCAATACTGGCAAAATTTCGAACGGGCCACAGGGTGGCGTGGGGGCATAATTATTGATCCGATTCTTTCTTAGGTTCATAAAATATTGTATGGCAGTCTCATAGACCGAATTTATGATCTGATTCAGTGGTTCGACCTATCCTCGGTTTTTCGTCCGGCTCGTGTACTACCCACTTTGGCAATACAGGCAAAATTTCGAACGGACCACGGGGTGGCGTAAGGGCATAATTATTGATCCGATTCCTTCTTAGGGTCATAAAATATTGTATGGCAGTCTCTATGACCGAATTTATGATCCGATTCAGTTGTTCGACCCATACTCTGTTTTACCTCCGACTCATAGCAAAATTTCGAACGGGCCACGGGTTGCGTGAGGGCATAATTATTGATCCGATTCTTTCTTAGGTTCATAAAATATTGTATGGCAGTCTCATAGACCGAATTTATGATCCGATTCAGTGGTTTGATCCATCCTAAGTTTTTCCTCCGGCTCGTTTTGGCAATACTAGCAAAATTTCGAACGGGCCACGGGGAGGCGTGAGGCCATAATTATTAATCCGATTCTTTCTTAGGGTCATAAAATATTGTATGCAGTCTCCATGACCAAATTAATGATCCGATTCAGTGGTTCGACCCATCCTCAGTTTTTCGTCCGGCTTGTAACCCTTTGGCAATACGACCAAAATTTCGAACGGGCCACGGGGTGGCGTGAGGGCATAACTATTGATTCGATTCTTTCTTAAGGTCATAAAATATTGTATGGCAGTCTCCATGACCGAATTTATGATCCGATTCAGTGATTCGACCCATCCTCAGTTTTTCCTCCGGCTCGTGTACCCCCTTTGGCAATAGTGGCAAAATTTCGAAAGGACCATGGGGTGTCGCGAGGGCATAACTATTGATCCGATTCTTTCTTAAGGTCATAAAATATTGTATGACAATCTCCATGACCGAATTTATGATTCGATTAAATGGTTCGACCCATCCTCCGTTTTTCCTCCCTCTTTGGCAATACGACCAAAATTTTGAACGGGCCACGGGGTGGCGTGACGGCATAATTATTGATCCGATCCTTTATTATGTTCATAAAATATTGAATGGCAATCTCCTTTACCGAGTTTATGATCTGATTCAGTGGTTCTAACCATTCTCAGTTTTTACTCCGGCTCGTGTACTACCCCTTTGGTAATACCACCAAAATTTCGAACTGGGCCACGGGGTAGCGTGAGGGCATAATTATTGATCCGATTCTTTCTTAGGGTCATAAAATATTGTATGGCAGTCTCCTAAACTGAATTTTTGTTCCGATTCAGTGGTTTGACCCATCCTCAGTTTTTCCTCCGGCTCGTGTACTACCCTCTTTGGCAATACGACTAAAATTTCGAACGAACCACGGGGTGGCGTGAGGGCATAATTATTGATACGATTCTTTCTTCGGGTCATAAAAATTGTATGACAGTCTTCTAGACCGAATTTATGATCCGATTCAGTGGTTCGACCCATCCTCAGTTTTTCCTCCAGCTCGTGTACTACCCCCTTAGGCAATACGACCAAAATTTCGAACGCGCCACGGGGTGGCGTGAGGGCGTAATTATTGATCCGATTCTTTCTTAGGGTCACAAAATATGGTATGGCAATCTCCCTGACCGAATTTATTATCCGATTCAGTGGTTCCACCCAAACTCAGTTTTTCCTCCGGCTCGTGTACTACCCCGTTTGGCACTGGCAAAATTTCTAACAGGCCACGGGGTGATGACAGGGCATAATTATTGATCCGATTCTTTCCTAGGGTCACAAAATATTGTATCGTAGTCTCTATGACCGAATTTATGATTCTATTTAGTGGGTCGACCCATACTCAATTTTTTCCTCCGGCTCGTGTACTACCCCCTTTGGCAATACTGGCAAAATTTCGAACTGGCCACGGGGTGGCGCGAGGGCATAATTATTGATCCGATTCTTTCTTAGGGTCATAAAATATTGTATGGCAGTCTCCATTACCGAATTTATGATCCGATTCAGTGGTTCGACCCATCCTCAGTTTTTCGTCCGGCTCGTGTACTACCCACTTTGGCAATACTGGCAAAATTTCGAACGGACCACGGGGTGGCGTAAGGGCATAATTATTGATCCTATTCCTTCTTAGGGTCATAAAATATTGTATGGCAGTCTCTATGACCGAATTTTTGATCCGATTCAGTGGTTCGACCCATACTCTGTTTTTCCTCCGGCTTATGTACTACCCCCTTTGGCAAAACAGGCAAAATTTCGAACGGGCCACTGGGTGGTGTGAGGGACCGAATTGATAATTCGATTCTTTCTTAGGGTTATAAAATATTGTTTGGAAGTCTCCTAGACAGAATTTATGATCCGATACATTGGTTCGTCCCATACTCAGTTTTTCCTCTGGCTCGTGTATGACCCCCTTTGGCAATACGACCAAAATTTTGAACGCGCCACGGGGTGGCGTGAGGGCATAAATATTGATCTGATTCTTTCTTAGGGTCATAAAATATTGTATGGCAGTCTCAATGACCGAATTTATGATTCGATTCAGTGGTTTGATCCATCCTAAGTTTTTCCTCCGGCTCGTGTACGACCCCCTTTGGCAATAAAGGCAAAATTTCGAACGGGCCACGGGGTGGCGTGAGGCCATAATTATTGATCCGATTCTTTCTTAGGGTCATAAAATATTGTATGCAGTCTCCATGACCAAATTAATGATCCGATTCAGTGGTTCGACCCATCCTCAGTTTTTCGTCCGGTTCGTGACCCTTTGGCAATACGACCAAAATTTCGAACGGGCCACGGGGTGGCGTGAGAGCATAACTATTGATTCGATTCTTTCTAAAGGTCATAAAATATTGTATGGCAGTCTCCATAACGGAATTTATGATCCGATTCAGTGGTTCGACCCATCCTCAGTTTTTCCTCCGGCTCGTGTACTACCCCCTCTGGCAATACTGGCAAAATTTCGAACGGACCACGGGGTGGCGCAAGGGCATAACTATTGACCCGATTCTTTCTTAGGGTCATAAAATATTTTATGACAGTCTCCATGACCGAATTTATGATCCGATTAAGTGGTTCGACCCATCCTCAGTTTTTCCTCCCCCTTTGGCAATACGACCTAAATTTTGAACGGGCCACGGGGTGGCGTGACGGCATAATTATTGATCCGATTCTTTATTATGGTCATAAAATATTGAATGGCACTCTCCATGACCGAATTTATGATCCGATTCAGTGGTTTGATCCATCCTAAGATTTTCCTCCAGCTCGTGTACGACCCCCTTTGGAATACTGGCAAAATTTCGAACGGGCCACGGGGAGGCGTGAGGCCATAATTATTGATCCGATTCTTTCTTTGGGTCATAGAATATTGTATGCAGTCTCCATGACCAAATTAATGATCCGATTCAGTGGTTCGACCCATCCTCAGTTTTTCATCCGGCTCGTGACCCTTTGGCCATACGACCAAAATTTCGAACGTGCCACGGGGTGGCGTGAGGGCATAACTATTGGTCCGATTATTTCTTAAGGTCATAAAATATTGTGTGGCAGTCTCCATGACCGAATTTATGATCCGATTCAGTGGTTCGACCCATCCTCAGTTTTTCCTCCGGCTCGTGTACTACCCTCTTTGGCAATAATGGCAAAATTTCGAACGGACCACGGGGTGGTGTGAGGGACCGAATTTATGATTCGATTATTTCTTAGGGTTATAAAATATTGTATGGAAGTCACCATGACCGAATTTATGATCAGATTCAGTGGTTTGACCCATCCTAAGTTTTTCCTCTAGCTCGTGTACGTCCCCCTTAGGCAATACTGGCAAAATTTCGAACGGGCCACGGGGTGGCGTGAGGGCATAATTATTGATCCGATTCTTTCTTAGGGTCATAAAATATTGTATGGTAGTCTCCATGACCGAATTTATGATCTGATTCTGTGGTTCGATCCATCCTCAGTTTTTCCTCCGGCTCGTGTACTACCCCCTATGGCAATACTGTCAAAATTTCGAACGGGCCACGGGGTGGTGTGAGGGAGTAATTATTGATCCGATTCTTTCTTAGGGTCATAAAATACTGTATGGCAGTCTCCTAGACAGAATTTATGATTCGATTCATTGGTTCGCCCCATACTCAGTTTTTCCTCTAGCTCGTGTACGACCAAAATTTCGAACGCGCCACGGGGTGCGTGAGGGCATAATTATTGATCCGATTCTATCTTAGGGTCATAAAATATTGTATGGAAGTCTCCATGACCGAATTTATGATCCGATTAAGTGGTTTGACCCATCCTAAGTTTTTCTTCCGACTCGTGTACGACCCCCTTCGGCAATACTGGCAAAATTTCAAACGAGACACGGGGTGGGGTGAGGGCATAATTATTGTTCTTATTTTTTCTGAAGGTCATAAAATATTGTATGGCAGTCCCTTAGACCGAATTTATGATTCGATTTAGTGGTTCCACCCATACTCAGTTTTTCCTCCGGCTCGTGTACTACTACCCTTTGGCAATACTGGTAAAATTTCGAACGGGCCACGGGGTGGCGTCAGGTCATAATTATTGATCCGATTCTTTCTTAGGGTCACAAAATATTGTATGGAAATCTTCGTGACCGAATTTATGATCCGATTCAGTGGTTCGACCCATACTCAGTTTTTCCTCCGGCTCGTGTACTACCCCTTTTGGTATACTGGCAAAATTTCGAACGGGCCAAGAGGTGGCATCAGGGCATAATTATTGATCTGATTCTTTCCTAGGGTCACAAAATATTGTATGGCTGTCTCCATGACCGAATTTATGATTCTATTCAGTGGTTCGACCCATGCTCAGTTTTTCCTCCGGCTCGTGTACTACCCCCTTTGGCATTACTAGCAAAATTTTGAACGGGCCACGGCGTGGCGTGAGGGCATAATTATTTTTTCGATTCTTTCTTAGGGTCACAAAATATGGTATGGCAGTCTCCATGACTGAATTTATGATCCGATTCAGTGGTTCGACCCATTCTCAGTTTTTCCTCCCCCTTGGGCAATACGACCAAAATTTCGAACGGGCCATGGGGTGGCGTGACGGCATAATTATTGATCCGATTCTTTATTAGGGTCAAAAAATATTTAATGGCAATCTCCTTTACCGAATTTATGATCTGATTCAGTGGTTCGACCCATTCTCAGTTTTCACTCCGGCTCGTGTACTACCCCTTTGGCAATACCACCAAAATTTCGAACTGGGCCACGGGATGGCGTGAGGGCATAATTATTGATCCGATTCTTTCTTAGGGTCATAAAATATTGTATGGCAGTCTCCTAAACTGAAATTTTGTTCCGATTCAGTGGTTTGACCCATCCTCAGTTTTTCCTCCGGCTCGTGTACTATCCCCTTTGACAATACGACCAAAATTTCGAATGAACCACGGGGTGGCGTAAGGGAATAATTATTGATCCGATTATTTCTTAGGGTCATAAAAAATTGTATGACAGTCTTCTTGACCGAATTTATGATAGGATTCAGTGGTTCGACCCATCCTCAGTTTTTCCTTCAGCTCGTGTACTAACCCCTTTGGCAATACGACCAAAAATTCTAACGCGCCACGGGGTGGCATGAGGGCATAATTATTAATCCGATTCTTTCTTAGGGTCACAAAATATGGTATGGCAATCTCCCTGACCGAATTTATTATCCGATTCAGTGGTTCCACCCAAACTCAGTTTTTCCTCCAGCTCGTGTACTACCCCGTTTGGCAATACTGGCAAAATTTCGAACGGGCCACGGGGTGGTGTTAGGGCATAGTTATTGAATCGGTTCTTTCCTAGGGTCACAAAATATTGTATCGCAGTCTCCATAACCGAATTTATGATTCTATTTAGTGGGTCGACCCATACTCATTTTTTCCTCCGGCTCGTGTATCACCCCCTTTGGCAATACAGGCAAAATTTCGAACGGGCCACGGGGTGGCGCGAGGGCATAAATATTGTTCCGATTCTTTCTTAAGGTCACAAAATATGGTTTGGCAGTCCCCATGACCGAATTTATGATTTGATTCGGTGGTTCCACCCATACTCAGTTTTTCCTCCGGCTCGTGTACCCCTCTTTGGCAATACTGGCATAATTTCGAACGGGCCACGGGTTGGCGTAATGGCATAATTATTGATCCGATACTTTCTTAGGGTTATAAAAAATTGTATGGCAGTCTCCATGACCGAATTGATGATCCGATTCAGTGGTTTGATTCATCCTAAGTTTTTCCTCCGGCTCGTGTACGACCCCCTTTGGTAATACAGGCAAACCTTCGAACGGGCCACGTGGTGGCGTGAGGGCATAATTATTGATTCGATTCTTTCTTAATGTCATAAAATATTGTATGAAAGTCTCCATGACCGAATTTATGATCCGATTCAGTGGTTCGACCCATCCTCAGTTTTTCCTCCGGCTCGTGTACTACCCCCTATGGCAATACAGTCAAAATTTCGAACGGGCCACGGGGTGGTGTGAGGGAGTAATTATTGATCCGATTCTATCTTAAGGTCATAAAATACTGTATGGCACTCTCCTAGACAGAATTTATGATCCGATTCATTGGTTCGACCCATACTCAGTTTTTCCTCAAGCTCGTGTACTACACCCTTTGGCAATGCGACTAAAATTTCGAAAGCGCCACGGGGTGGCGTGAGGGCATAATTATTGATCCGATTCTTTTCTTAGGGTTATAAAATATTGTGTGGAAGTCTCCATGGCCGAATTTATGATCGGATTAAGTGGTTTGACCCATCCTAAGTTTTTCCTCCGGCTCGTGTACGACCCCTTTTGGCAATACAGGCAAAATTTCGATCGGGCCACGGGGTGTCGCGAGGGCATAATTATTGATCCGATTCTTTCTTAGGGTCATAAAATATTGTATGGCAGTCTCCATTACCGAATTTATGATCCGTTTCAGTGGTTTGACCCATCCTGAGTTTTTCGTCCGGCTCGTGTACTACCCATTTTGGCAATACTGGCTAAATTTCGAACGGACCACGGGGTGGCGTAAGGGAATAATTATTGATCTGATTCCTTCTTAGAGTCATAAAATATTGTATGGCAGTGTCCATGACCGAATTTATGATCCGATTCAGTGGTTCGACCCATACTCTGTTTTTCCTCCGGCTCATGTACTACCCCCTTTGGCAACACTGGCAAAATTTCGAACGGGCTACGGGGTGGCGTGAGGGCATAATTGTTGATCCGATTCTTTCTTAGGTTCATAAAATATTGTATGGCAGTCTCATAGACCGAATTTATGATCTGATTCAGTGGTTCGACCTATCCTCAGTTTTTCGTCCGGCTCGTGTAACCCACTTTGGCAATACGGGCAAAATTTCGAACGGACCACGGAGTGGCGTAAGGGCATAATTATTGATCCAATTCCTTATTAGAGTCATAAAATATTGTATGACAGTTTCTATGACCGAACTTATGATCCGATTCTGTTGTTCGACCCATACTCTGTTTTTCCTCCGGCTCATGTACTACCCCCTTTGGAAATACTGGCAAAATTTCGAACGGGCCACGGGGTGGCGTGAGGGCATAATTATTGATCCGATTCTTTCTTAGGTTCATAAAATATTGTATGGCAGTCTCATTGACCGATTTTATGATCCGATTCAGTGGTTCGACCCATCCTCAGTTTTTCGTCCGGCTCGTGACCGTTTGGCAATACCACCAAAATTTCGAACTGGGCCACGGGGTGGCGTGAGGGTATAATTATTGATCCGATTCTTTCTTAGGGTCATAAAATATTGTATGGCAGTCTCCATAACGGAACTTATGATCCGATTCAGTGGTTCGACCCATCCTCAGTTTTTCCTCCGGCTCGTGTACTACCCCCATTGGTAATATTGGAAAATTTTCGAACGAATCACGGGGTGGCGTAAGGGCATAATTATTGATCTGATTCTTTCTTAGGGTCATAAAATATTTTATGGCAGTCTCCTAAACCAAATTTTTGTTCCGATTCAGTGGTTTGACCCATCCTCAGTTTTTCCCCCGGCTCGTGTACTACCCCCTATGGCAATACTGTCAAAATTTCGAACGGGCCATGGGGTGGTGTGAGGGAGTAATTATTGATCTGATTCTTTCTTAGGGTCATAAAATACTGTATGGCAGTCTCCTAGACAGAATTTATGATCCGATTCATCGGTTCGACCCATACTCAGTTTTTCCTCCAGCTCGTGTACTACCCCCTTTGGCAATACGACCAAAATTTCGAACGCGCCACGGGGTGGCGTGAGGGCAAAATTATTGATCCGATTCTTTCTTAGGGTCATAAAATATTGTATAGAAGTCTCCATGACCGAATTTATGATCCGATTAAGTGTTTTGACCCATCCTAAGTTTTTCTTCCGGCTCGTGTACGACCCCCTTTGGCAATACTGGCAAAATTTCAAACGGGCCACGGGGTGTCGTGAGGGCATAATTATTGATCCGATTCTTTCTTAGGGTAATAAAATATTGTATGGCAGTCTCCATGACCGAATTTATGATCCGATTCAGTGGTTCGACCCATCCTCAGTTTTTCGTCCGGCTCGTGTACTAGCCACTTTGGCAATACTGGCAAAATTTCGAACGGACCACGGGGTGGCGTAAGGGCTTAATTATTGATCCGATTCCTTCTTAGGGTCATAAAATATTGTATGATAGTCTCAATGACCGAATTTATGATCCGATTCAGTGGTTCGACCCATACTCTGTTTTTCCTCCGGCTCATGTACTACCCCCTTTGGCAATACAGGCAAAATTTCGAACGAGCCACGGGATGATGTCAGGGCATAATTATTGATCCGATTCTTTCCTAAGGTCACAAAATATTGTATCGTAGTCTCCATGACCGAATTTATTATTCTATTTAGTGGGTCGACCCATACTCAATTTTTCCTCCGGCTCGTGTACTACCCCCTTTGGCAATACTGGCAAAATTTCAAACGGGCCACGGGGGTGGTGTGAGGGAGTAATTATTGATCCGATTCTTTCTTAGGGTCATAAAATATTGTATGGAAGTCTCCTAAACTGAAATTTTGGTACGTCCCATACTCAGTTTTTCCTCTGGGTCGTGTACTACCCACTTTGGCAATACGACCATAATTTCGAACGCGCCACGGGGGTGGCGTGAGGGCATAATTATTGATCCGATTCTTTCTTAGGGTCATAAAATATTGTATGGCAGTCTCCATGACCGAATTTATGATCCGATTCAGTGGTTTAATCCATCCTAAGTTTTTCCTCCGGCTCTTGTACGACCCCCTTTGGCAATACTGGCAAAGTTTCGAACGCGCCACGGGGTGGCGTGAGGGCATAATTATTGATCCGATCCTTTCTTAGGGTCACAAAATATGGTATGGCAGTTTCCCTGACCGAATTTATTATCCGATTCAGTGGTTCCACCCAAACTCAGTTTTTCCTCCGGCTCGTGTACTACCCCGTTTGGCAATACTGGCCAAATTTCGAACGGGCCACGGGGTGGTGTTAGGGCATAATTATTGAATCGATTCTTTCCTAGGGTCACAAAATATTGTATCGCAGTCTCCATAACCGAATTTATTATTCTATTTAGTGGGTCGACCCATACTCAATTTTTCCTCCGGCTCGTGTAGCACCCCCTTTGGCAATACATGCAAAATTTCCAACGGGCCACGGGGTGGCGCGAGGGCATAAATATTGTTCCGATTCTTTCTTAAGGACACAAAATATGGTATGGCAGTCTCCATGACCGAATTTATGATTTGATTCGGTGGTTCCACCCATACTCAGTTTTTCCTCCGGCTCGTGTACCCCTCTTTGGCAATACTGGCATAATTTCGAACGGGCCACGGGGTGGCGTAAGGGCATAATTATTGATCCGATTCTTTCTTTGGGTCATAAAATATTGTATGGCAGTCTCCATGACCGAATTTATGACCCGTTTCAGTGGTTTGATCCATCCTAAGTTTTTCCTCCGGCTCGTGTACGACCACCTTTGACAATACTGGCAAAGTTTCGAACGCGCCACGAGGTGGCGTGAGGGCATAATTATTGATCCGATTCTTTCTTAAGGTCATAAAATATTGTATGGAAGTCTCCATGACTGAATTTATGATCCGATTCAGTGGTTCGACCCATCCTCAGTTTTTCCTCCGGCTCGTGTACTACCCCTTATGGCAATACTGTCAAAATTTCGAACGGGCCACGGGGTGGTGTGAGGGAGTAATTATTGATCCGATTCTTTCTTATGGTCATAAAATACTGTATGGCAGTCTCCTAGATAGAATTTATGATCCGATTCATTGGTTCGACCCATACTCAGTTTTTCCTCAAGCTCGTGTACTACACTCTTTGGCAATACGACTAAAATTTCGAAAGCGCCACGGGGTGGCGTGTGGGCATAATTATTGATCCGATTCTTTTCTTAGGGTTATAAAATATTGTGTGGAAGTCTCCATGGCCGAATTTATGATCGGATTAAGTGATTTGACCCATCCTAAGTTTTTCCTCCGGCTCGTGTACGACCCCCTTTGGCAATACAGGCAAAATTTCGAACGGGCCACGGGGTGTCGCGAGGGCATAATTATTGATCCGATTCTTTCTTAGGGTCATAAAATATTGTATGGCAGTCTCCATGACCGAATTTATGATCCGATTCAGTGGTTCGACCCATCCTGAGTTTTTCGTCCGGCTCGTGTACTACCCATTTTGGCAATACTGGCAAAATTTCGAACGGACCACGGGGTGGCGTAAGGGCATAATTATTGATCCGATTCCTTCTTAGAGTCATAAAATATTGTATGGAAGTCTCCATGACCGAATTTATGATCCGATTCAGTGGTTCGACCCATACTCTGTTTTTCCTCCGGCTCATGTACTACCCCCTTTGGCAATACTGGCAAAATTTCGAACGGGCTACGGGGTGACGTGAGGGCATAATTATTGATCCGATTCTTTCTTAGGTTCATAAAATATTGTATGGCAGTCTCATAGACCGAATTTATGATCTGTTTCAGTGGTTTGACCTATCCTCAGTTTTTCGTCCGGCTCGTGTACAACCCACTTTGGCAATACAAGAAAAATTTCGAACGGACCACGGGGGTGGCGTAAGGGCATAATTATTGATCCGATTCCTTCTTAGGGTCATAAAATAGTGTATGGCAGTTTCTATGACCGAATTTATGATCCGATTTAGTTGTTCGACCCATACTCTGTTTTTCCTCCGGCTCATGTACTACCCCCTTTGGCAATACTGGCAAAATTTCGAACGGGCCACGGGGTGGCGTGAGGGCATATTTATTGATCCGATTCTTTCTTAGGTTCATAAAATATTGTATGGCAGTCTAATAGACCGATTTTATGATCCGATTCAGTGGTTTGATCCATCATAAGTTTTTCCTCCGGCTCGTTTTGGCAATACTGGAAAAATTTCGAACGGGCCACGGGGTGGCGTGAGGCCATAATTATTGATCCGATTCTTTCTTAGTGTCATAAAATATTGTATGCAGTCTCCATGACCAAATTAATGATCCGATTCAGTGGTTCGACCCATCCTCAGTTTTTCGTCCGGCTCGTGACCGTTTGGCAATACGACCAAAATTTCGAACGGGCCACGGGGTGGCGTGAGGGCATAACTATTGATTCGATTATTTCTTAAGGTCATAAAATATTGTATGGCAGTCTCCATAACGGAATTTATGATCCGATTCAGTGGTTCGACCCATCCTCAGTTTTTCCTCCGGCTCGTGTACTACCCCCTTTGGTAATACTGGCAAAATTTCGAACGGACCACGGGGTGGCCCGAGGGCATAACTATTGATCCGATTCTTTCTTAGGGTCATAAAATATTGTATGACAGTCTCCATGACCGAATTTATGATCCGATTAAGTGGTTCGACCCATCCTCAGTTTTTCCTCCCCCTTTGGCAATACGACCAAAATTTTGAACGGGCCACGGGGTGGCGTGACGGCATAATTATTGATCCGATTCTTTATTATAGCCATAAAATATTGAATGGCGATCTCCTTTACCTAATTTATGATCTGATTCAGTGGTTCTACCCATTCTCAGTTTTTACTCCGGCTCGTGTACTACCCTCTTTGGCAATACGACCAAAATTTCGAACGAACCACGGGGTGGCGTGAGGGCATAATTATTGATCCGATTCTTTTCTAGGGTCATAAAAATTGTATGACATTCTTCTAGACCAAATTTATTATCCGATTCATTGGTTCGATCCATCCTCAGTTTTTCCTCCGGCTCGTGTACTACCCCCTTTGGCAATACGACTAAAATTTCTAACGCGCCACGGGGTTGCGTGAGGGCGTAATTATTGATCCGATTCTTTCTTAGGGTCACAAAATATGGTATGGCAATCTCCCTAACCGAATTTATTATCCGATTCAGTGGTTCCACCCAAACTCAGTTTTTCCTCCGGCTCGTGTACTACCCCGTTTGGCACTGGCAAAATTTCGAACGGGCCACGGGGTGATGACAGGGCATAATTATTGATCCGATTCTTTCCTAGGGTCACAAAATATTGTATCGTAGTCTCCATGACGGAATTTATGATTCTATTTAGTGGGTCGACCCATACTCAATTTTTCCTCGGGCTCGTGTACTACCCCTTTTGGCAATACAGGCAAAATTTCGAACTGGCCACGGGGTGGCGCGAGGGCATAATTATTGATCCGATTCTTTCTTAGGGTCATAAAATATTGTATGGCAGTCTCCATGACCGAATTTATGATCCGATTCAGTGGTTCGACCCATCCTCAGTTTTTCCTCCGGCTTGTGTACTACCCCCTTTGGCAATACTGGCAAAATTTCGAACTGGCCACGGGGTGGCGCGAGGGCATAATTATTGATCCGATTCTTTCTTAGGGACATAAAATATTGTATAGCAGTCTCCATGACCGAATTTATGATCTGATTCGGTGGTTCCACCCATCCTCAGTTTTTCCTCCGGCTCGTGTACAACTTCTATGGCAATACTTTCAAAATTTAGAAGGGCCACGGGGTGGTGTGAGGGAGTAATTATTGATCCGATTCTTTCTTAGGGTCATAAAATACTGTATGGCAGTCTCCTAGACAAAATTTATGATCCGATTCATTGGTTCGACCCATACTCAGTTTTTCCTCTACCTCGTGTACTACCCCCTTTGGCAATACGACCAAAATTTCGAACGCGCCACGGGGTGGCGTGAGGGCATAATTATTGATCCGATTCTTTCTTAGGGTCGTAAAATATTGTATGGAAGTCTCCATGACCGAATTTATGATCTGATTAAGTGGTTTGACCCATCCTAAGTTTTTCTTCCGGCTCGTGTACATCCCCCTTTGGCAATACTGGTAAAATTTCGAACGGGCCACGGGGTGGCGTGAGGGCATAATTATTGATCCGATTCTTTCTTAGGGTCATAAAATATTGTATGGCAGTCTCCATGACCGAATTTATGATCCGATTCAGTGGTTCGACCCATCCTCAGTTTTTCGTCCGGCTCGTGTACTACCCACTTTGGCAATACTGGCAAAATTTCGAACGGACCACGGGGTGGCGTAAGGGCATAATTATTGATCTGATTCCTTCTTAGGGTCATAAAATATTGTATGGTAGTCTCTATGACCTAATTTATGATCCGATTCAGTGGTTCGACCCATACTCTATTTTTCCTCCGGCTCATGTACTACCCCCTTTGGCAATACAAGCAAAATTTCGAACGGGCCACGGAGTGGTGTGAGGGACCGAATTGATGATTCGATTCTTTCTTAGGGTCATAAAATATTGTATGGAAGTCTCCTAGACAGAATTTATGATCCAATACATTGGTTCGTCCCATACTCAGTTTTTCCTCTGGCTCGTGTACTACCCCCTTTGGCATTACGACCAAAATTTCGAACGCGCCACGGGGTGGCGTGAGGGCATAATTATTGATTCGATTCTTTCTTAGGGTCATAAAATATTGTATTGCAGTCTCCATGACAAAATTAATGATCCGATTCAGTGGTTCGACCCATCCTCAGTTTTTCGTCCGGCTCGTGACCCTTTGGCAATACGACCAAAATTTCGAACGGGCCACGGGGTGGCGTTAGGGCATAACTATTGATCCGATTCTTTCTTAGGGTCATAAAATATTGTATGGCACTCTCCATGACCGAATTTATGATCCGATTCAGTGGTTTGATCCATCCTAAGTTTTTACTCCGGCTCGTGTACGACCCCTTTTGGCAATACTGGCAAAATTTCGAACGGGCCACGGGGAGGCGTGAGGCCATAATTATTGATTCGATTCTTTTTTAGGGTCATAAAATATTGTATGCAGTCTTCATGACCAAATTAATGATCCGATTTAGTGGTTCGACCCATCCTCAGTTTTTCATCCGGCTCGTGACCCTTTGGCAATACGACCAAAATTTCGAACGTGCCACAGGGTGGCGTAAGGGCATAACTATTGATCCGATTCTTTCTTAAGGTCATAAAATATTGTATGGCAGTCTTTATTACTGAATTTATGATCCGATTCAGTGGTTCGACCCATCCTCAGTTTTTCCTCCGGCTTGTGTACTACCCCCTTTGGCAATACTGGAAAAATTTCGAACGGGCCACGGGTGGTGTGACGGACCGAATTTATGATTCGATTCTTTCTTAGGGTCATAAAATATTGTATGGAAGTCTCCATGACCGAATTTATGATCCGATTCAGTGGTTTGACCCATCCTAAGTTTTTCCTCTAGCTCGTGTACGACCCCCTTAGGCAATACAGGCAAAATTTCGAACGGGCCACGGGGTGGCGTGAGGGCATAATTATTGATCTGATTCTTTCTTAGGGTCATAAAATATTGTATGGTAGTCTCCATGACCGAATTTATGATCCGATTAAGTGGTTCGATCCATCCTCAGTTTTTCCTCCGGCTCGTGTACTACCCCCTTTGGCAATACTGGCAAAATTTCGAACGGACCACGGGGTGGCGTAAGGGCATAATTATTGATCCGATTCTTTCTTAGGGTCATAAAATATTGTATGGCAGTCTCCATAACTGAATTTATGACCTGATTCAGTGGTTCGACCCATACTCTGTATTTCCTCCGGCTCATGTACCCCCTTTGGCAATACTGGCAAAATTTCGAACGGGTCACGGGGTGGCGTAAGTGCATAAATATTGATCCGATTCTTTCTTAGGTTCATAAAATATTGTATGGCAATCTCATAAACCGAATTTATGATCCTATTCAGTGGTTCGACCCATCCTCAGTTTTTCCTCCGGCTCGTGTACTACCCCTTTGGCAATACTGGCAAAATTTCGAACGGGCCACGAGGTGGTGGGAGGGGCCGTATTTATGATCCGATTCTTTCTTAGGGTCATAAAATATTGTATGGCAGTCTCCATGACCGAATTTATGATCCGATTCAGTTGTTTGATCCATCCTAAGTTTTTCCTCCAGCTCGTGTACGACCCCCTTTGGTAACACTAGCAAAATTTCGAACGGGCCACGGGGTGGCGTGAGGGCATAATTATGGATCCAATTCTTTCTTAGGGTCATAAAATATTGTATGCAGTCTCCATGACCGAATTTATGATCCGATTCAGTGGTTCGACCCATCCTCAGTTTTTCGTCCGGTTCGTGTACTACCCCCTTTGGCAATACTGGCAAAATTTCAAACCGACCACTGGGTGGCGTAAGGGCATAATTATTGATCCGATTCCTTCTCAGGGTCATAAAATATTGTATGGTAGTCTCCATGACCGAATTTATGATCCGATTCAGTGGTTCGATCCATCCTCAGTTTTTCCTCCGGCTCGTGTACTACCCCCTTTGGCAACACAGGCAAAATTTCGAACGGGCCACGGGGTGGCGTAAGGGCATAATTATTGATTTGATTCTTTCTTAGGGTCATAAAATATTGTATGACAGTCTCCATGACAGAATTTATGATCTGATTCATTGGTTCGACCCGTACTCTGTTTTTCCTCCGGCTCATGTACCCCCTTTGGCAATACTGGCAAAATTTCGAACGGGCTACGGGGTGGCGTGAGGGCATAATTATTGATCTGATTCTTTCTTAGGTTCATAAAATATTGTATGGCAGTCTCATAGACCGAATTTATGATCCGATTCAGTGGTTCTACCCATCCTCAGTTTTCCTCCGGCTCGTGTACTACCTCCTTCGGCAATACTGGCAAAATTTTGAACGAGCCACTGGGTGGTGTGAGGGACCGAATTCATGATTCGATTCTTTCTTAGGGTCATAAAATATTGTATGGAAGTATCCTAGACAGAATTTATAATTCGATACATTGGTTCGTCCCATACTCAGTTTTTCCTCTGGCTCGTGTACTACCCCCTTTGGCAATACGAACAAAATTTCGAACGCGCCACGGGGTGGCGTGAGGGCATAATTATGATCCGATTCTTTCTTAGGGTTATAAAATATTGTATGGAAGTCTCTATGACCGAATTTATAATCCGATTAAGTGGTTTGATCCATCCTAAGTTTTTCCTCCGGCTCGTGCACGACCCCCTTTGGCAATGCTGGCAAAATTTCGAACGGGTCACGGGGTGGCGTGAGGGCATAATTATTGATCCAATTTTTCTTTGGGTCATAAAATATTGTATGCAGTCTCCATGACCGGATTTATGATCTGATTCAGTGGTTCGACCCATCCTCAGTTTTTCCTCCGGCTTGTGTACAACCCCCTTTGGCAATACTGGCAAAATTTCGAACAGACCACGGGGTGGCGTAAGGGCATAATTATTGATCCGATTCTTTTTTAGGGTCATAAAATATTGTATAGCTGTCTCCATGACCGAATTTATGATCCGATTAAGTGGTTCGACCCATACTCTGTTTTTTCTCCGGCTCATGTACTACCCCCTTTGGTAGTATTGGCAAAATTTCGAACCGGCCGCTGGGTTACGTGAGGGCATAATTATTGATCCGATTCTTTCTTAGGTTCATAAAATATTGTGTGGCAGTCTCATAGACCGAATTTATGATCCGATTCAGTGGTTCGACCCATCCTTAGTTTTTCCTCCGGCTCGTGTACTACCCCCTTTGGCAAAACTGGCAAAATTTCGAACGGCCCACGGGGTGGCCTAAGGGCATAATTATTGATCCGATTCTTTCTTAGGGTCATAAAATATTGTATGGTAGTCTCCATGACCGAATTTATGATCCGATTCAGTGGTTCGACCCATCCTAAGTTTTTCCTCCGGCTCGTGTACGACCCCCTTCGGCAATACTGGCAAAATTTTGAACGGGCCACGGGGTGGTGTGAGGGACCGAATTCATGATTCGATTCTTTCTTAGGGTCATAAATTATTGTATGTTAGTCTTATAGACATAATTTATGATCCGATACATTGGTTCGTCCCATACTCAGTTTTTCCTCTGGCTTGTGTACTACCCCCATTGGTAATACGACCAAAATTTCGAACGCGCCACGGGGTGGCGTGAGGGCATAATTATTGATCCGATTCTTTCTTAGGGTAATAAAATATTGTACGGCAGTCTCCATGACCGAATTTATGATCCGATTCAGTGGTTTGATCCATCCTAAGTTTTTCCTCCGGCTCGTGTACGACCCCCTTTGGCAATACTGGCAAAGTTTCGAACGCGCCACGGGGTGGCGTGAGGGCATAATTATTGATCCGATTCTTTCTTATGGTCATAAAATATTGTATGGCAGTCTCCATAACCGAATTTATGATCCGATTAAGTGGTTCGACCCATCTTCAGTTTTTCCTCCGGCTCGTGTACTACACCCTTTGGCAATACTGGCAAAATTTCGAACGGGCCACGGGGTGGTGTGAGGGAGTAATTATTGATCCGATTCTTTTTTAGGGTCATAAAATACTGTATGGCAGTTTCTTAGACAGAATTTATGATCCGATTCATTGGTTCGACCCATACTCAGTTTTTCCTCTAGCTTGTGTACTACCCCCTTTGGCAATACGACCAAAATTTCTTAGGGTCATAAAATATTGATCCGATTCTTTCTTAGGGTCATAAAATATTGTATGGCAGTCTCATAGACCGAATTTATGATCCGATTCAGTCGTTCGACCCATCCTTAGTTTTTCCTCCGGCTCGTGTACTACCCCCTTTGGCGATACTGGCAAAATTTCGAACGGGCCACGGTGTGGTGTGAGGGACCGAATTTATGATCCGATTCTTTCTAAGGGTCATAAAATATTGTATGGAAGTCTCCTAGGCAGAATTTATGATCCGATACATTGGTTCGACCCATACTTAGTTTTTCCTCTGGCTCGTGTATTACCCCCTTTGGCAATACGACCAAAATTTAGAGCGCCACGGGGTGGCGTGAGGGCATAATTATTGATCCGATTATTTCTTAGGGTTATAAAATTTTGTATGGAAGTCTCCATGACCGAATTTATGATCCGATTAAGTGGTTTGACCCATCCTAATTTTTTCTTCCGGCTCGTGTACGACCATCTTTGGCAATACTGGCAAAAGTTCGAACGGGCCACGGGGTGGCGTGAGGGCATAATTATAGATCCGATTCTTTCTTAGGGTCATAAAATATTGTATGGCAGTCTCCATGACCGAATTTATGATCCGATTCAGTGATTCGACCCATCCTCGGTTTTTCGTCCGGCTCGTGTACTACCCACTTTGGCAATACAGGCAAAATTTCGAATGGGCCACGGGGTGGTGTAAGGGCATAATTATTGATTCGATTCCTTCTTAGGGTCATAAAATATTGTATGGCAGTCTCTATGACCGAATTTATGATCCGATTCAGTGGTTCGACCCATACTATGTTTTTCCTCTGGCTCATGTACTACCCCCTTTGGCAATACTGGCAAAATTTCTAACGGGCCACGAGGTGGCGTAAGGGCATAATTATTGTTCCGATTCTTTCTTAGGTTCATAAAATATTGTTTGGCAGTCTCATAGACCGAATTTATGATCTGATTCAGTGGTTCGACCTATCCTCAGTTTTTCCTCCGGCTCGTGTACTATCCCTTTGGCAATACTGGCAAAATTTCGAACGGGCCACAGGGTGGTGTTAGGGACCGAATTTATGATTCGATTCTTTCTTAGGGTCATAAAATATTGTATGAAAGTCTCCTAGACAGAATTTATGATCCGATACATTGGTTCGTCCCATACTCAGTTTTTCCTCTGGCTCGTGTACGGGGTGGCGTGAGGGCATAATTATTGATCCTATTTTTTCTTAGGGTCATAAAATATTGTATGGAAGTCTCCATGACCGAATTTATGATCCGATTCAGTGGTTCGACCCATACTCAGTTTTTCCTCCGGCTCATGTACTACCCCCTTTGGCAATACAGGCAAAATTTCGAACGGGCCACGGGGTGGCGTGAGGGCATAATTATTGATCCGATTCTTTCTTAGGTTCATAAAATATTGTATGGCAGTCTCATAGACCGAATTTATGATCCGATTCAGTGGGTCGACCTATCTTCTGTTTTTCCTCCGGCTCATGTACTACCCCTTTGGCAATACAGGCAAAATTTCGAACGGGCCACGGGGTGGTGTGAGGGACCGAATTGATGATTTGATTCTTTTTTAGGGTCATAAAATATTGAATGGAAGTCTCCTAGACAGAATTTATGATCCGATACATTGGTTCTTCCCATACTCAGTTTTTCCTCTGGCTCGTGTACTACCCACTTTGGCAATACGACCATAATTTCCACGCGTCACGGGGTGGCGTGAGGACATAATTATTGATCCGATTCTTTCTTAGGTTCATAAAATATTGTATGGCAGTCTCATAGACCGAATTTATGATCCGATTCAGTGGTTCGACCTATCCTCAGTTTTTCCTCCGTCTCGTGTACTACCCCTTTGGCAATACTGGCAAAATTTCGAAAGGGCCATGGGGTGGTGTGAGGGACCGAATTTATGATTCGATTCTTTATTAGGGTCATAAAATATTGTATGAAAGTCTCTTAGACAGAATTTAGGATCCGATACATTGGTTCGTCCCATACTCAGTTTTTCCTATGGCTCGTGTACGGGGTGGCGTGAGGGCATAATTATTGATCCGATTCTTTCTTAGGGTCATAAAATATTGTTTGACAGTCTCCATGACCGAATTTATGATCTGATTCATTGGTTCGACCCATACTATGTTTTTCCTCCGGCTCATGTACCCCCTTTCGCAATACTGGCAAAATTTCGAACGGGTCACGGGGTGGCGTGAGGGCATAATTATTGATCCGATTCTTTCTTAGGTTCATAAAATACTGTATGGCAGTCTCATAGACCGAATTTATGATTCGATTCAGTCGTTCAACCCATCCTCAGTTTTTCGTCCGGCTCGTGTACTACCCCCTTTGGCAATACTGGCAAAATTTCGAACGGGCCACGCGGTGGCGTGAGGGCACAATTATTGATCCGATTCATTCTTTGGGTCATAAAATATTGTATGGCAGTCTCATAGACCAAATTTATGATCCGATTCATTGGTTCGACCCATCCTCAGTTTTTCCTCCGGCTCGTGTACTACCCCCTTTGGCAATAGTGGCAAAATTTCGAACGGGCCACGCGGTGGCGTGAGGGCATATTTATTGATCCGATTCTTTCTTAGGGTCATAAAATATTGTATGGCAGTCTCATAGACCAAATTTATGATCCGATTCATTGGTTCGACCCTTTGGCAATACTGGCAAAATTTTGAACAGGCCACGGGGTGGTGTGAGGGACTTAATTCATGATTCGATAATTTCTTAGGGTAATAAAATATTGTATGGAAGTCTCCTAGACAGAATTTATAATCCGATACATTGGTTCGTCCCATCCTCTGTTTTTCGTCTGGCTCGTGTACTACCCCCTTTGGCAATACTGGCAAATTTTCGAACGGACCACGGGGTGGCGTAAGGGCATAATTATCGGTCTGATTCCTTCTCAGGGTCATAAAATATTGTATTGTAGTCTCCATGACCGAATTTATGATCCGATTCAGTGGTTCGATCCATCCTCAGTTTTTCCTCCGGCTCGTGTACTACCCCCTTTGGCAATACAGGCAAAATTTCGAACGGACCACGGGGTGGCGTAAGGGCATAATTATTGATCCGATTCTTTCTTAGGGTCATACAATATTGTATGGCAGTCTCCATAACCGAATTTATGATCTGATTCAGTGGTTCGACCCATACTCTGTATTTCCTCCGGCTCATGTACCCCCTTTGGCAAAACTGGCAAAATTTCGAACGGGTCACGGGGTGGCGTAAGTGCATAAATATTGATCCGATTCTTTCTTAGGTTCATAAAATATTATATGGCAATCTCATAGACCGAATTTATGATCCGATTCAGTGGTTCGACCCATCCTCAGTTTTTCCTCCGGCTCGTGTACTACCCCTTTGGCAATACTGGAAAAATTTCGAACGGGCCACGAGGTGGTGGGAGGGGCCGAATTTATGATCCGATTCTTTCTTAGGGTCATAAAATATTGTATGGTAGTCTCCATGACCGAATTTATGATCCGATTCATTTGTTTGATCCATCCTAAGTTTTTCCTCCGGCTCGTGTACGACCCCCTTTGGTAACATTGGCAAAATTTTGAACAGGCCACGGGGTGGTGTGAGGGACTGAATTCATGATTTGATAATTTCTTAGGGTAATAAAATATTGTATGGAAGTCTTCTAGACAGAATTTATAATCCGATACATTGGTTCGTCCCATCCTCAGTTTTTCGTCTGGCTCGTGTACTACCCCCTTTGGCAATACTGGCAAAATTTTGAACGGACCACGGGGTGGCGTAAGGGCATAATTATTGATCCGATTCCTTCTCAGGGTCATAAAATATTGTATGGTAGTCTCCATGACCGAATTTATGATCCGATTCAGTGGTTCGATCCATCCTCAGTTTTTCCTCCGGCTCGTGTACTACCCCCTTTGGCAATACTGGCAAAATTTCGAACGGGCCACGGGGTGGCGTAAGGGCATAATTATTGATCCGATTCTTTCTTAGGGTCATAAAATATTGTTTGACAGTCTCCATGACCGAATTTATGATCTGATTCATTGGTTCGACCCATACTATGTTTTTCCTCCGGCTCATGTACCCCCTTTCGCAATACTGGCAAAATTTCGAACGGGTCACGGGGTGGCGTGAGGGCATAATTATTGATCCGATTCTTTCTTAGGTTCATAAAATACTGTATGGCAGTCTCATAGACCGAATTTATGATTCGATTCAGTCGTTCGACCCATCCTCAGTTTTTCCTCCGGCTCGAGTACTACCCCCTTTGGCAATACTGGCAAAATTTCGAACGGGCCACGGTGTGGTGTGAGGTACCGAATTTATAATCCGATTCTTTCTTAGGGTCATAAAATATTGTTTGGAAGTCTCCTAGGCAGAATTTATGATCCGATAGATTGGTTCGACCCATACTCAGTTTTTCCTCTGGCTCGTGTACCACCCCCTTTGACTATACGACCAAAATTTCGAATGCGCCACGGGGTGGCGTGAGGGCATAATTATTGATCCGTTTCTTTCTTAGGGTCATAAAATATTGTATGCAGTCTCCATGACCGAATTTATGATCCGATTCAGTGGTTCGACCCATCCTCAGATTTTCGTCCGGCTCGTGTACTACCCTCTTTGGCAATACTGGCAAAATTTCAAACGGGCCACGCGGTGGCGTGAGGGCATAATTATTGATCCGATTCTTTCTTAGGGTCATAAAATATTGCATGGCAGTCTCATAGACCGAATTTATGATCCGATTCGGTGATTCGACCCATCCTCAGTTTTTCCTTCGGCTCGTGTACTAAACCCTTTGGCAATACTGGCAAAATTTTAAACAGGCCACGGGGTGGTGTGAGGGACTGAATTCATGAGTCGATTCTTTCTTAGGGTCATAAAATATTGTATGGAAGTCTCCTAGACAGAATTTATAATCCGATACATTGGTTCGTCCCATCCTCAGTTTTTCGTCCGGCTCGTGTACTAACCCCTTTTGGCAATACTGGCAAAATTTCGAACGGGCCACGCGGTGGCGTGAGGGCATAATTATTGATCCGATTCTTTCTTTGGGTCATAAAATATTGTATGGTAGTCTCATAGACCAAATTTATGATCCGATTCATTGGTTCGACCCATCCTCAGTTTTTCCTCCGGCTCGTGTACTACCCCCTTTGGCAATACTGGCAAAATTTCGAACGGGCCATGGGGAGGCGTAAGGGCATAATTATTGATCCGAGTCTTTCTTAGGGTCATAAAATATTGGATGACAGTCTCCATGACCGAATTTATGATCTGATTCATTGGTTCGACCCATACTATGTTTTTCCTCCGGCTCATGTACCCCCTTTTGGCAATACTGGCAAAATTTCGAACTGGCCACGGGGTGGCGCGAGGGCAAAATTAATGATCCGATTCTTTCTTAGGTTCATAAAATATTGTATGGCAGTCTCATAGACCGAATTTATGATCCGATTCAGTCGTTCGACCCATCCTCACTTTTTCCTCCGGCTCGTCTACTACCCCCTTTGGTAATACTGGCAAAATTTCGAACGGGCCACGTGTGGTGTGAGGGACCGAATTTATGATCCGATTCTTTCTTAGGGTCATAAATTATTGTATGGAAGTCTCCTAGGCAGAATTTATGATCCGATACATTGGTTCGACCCATACACAGTTTTTCCTCTGGCTCGTGAACTACCCCCTTTAGCATTAAGACCAAAATTTCGAACGCGTCACGGGGTGGCGTGAGGGCATTATTATTGATCCGATTCTCTCTTAGGGTCATAAAATATTGTATGGCAGTTCCCATGGCCGAATTTATTATCCGATTCAGTGGTTCTACCCATCCTCAGTTTTTCCTCCGGCTCGTGTACTACCCCTTTGGCTATACTGGCAAAATTTCGAACGGGCCACGAGGTGGCGCGAGGGCATAATTATTGATCCGATTCTTTCTTAGGGTCATAAATTATTGTATGGCAGTCTCATAGACCGAATTTATGATCCGATTCAATGGTTTGACCCATCCTCAGTTTTTCCTCCGGCTCGTGTACTACCCCCTTTGACAATACTGGCAAATTTTTAAACAGGCCACGGGGTGGTGTGAGGGACTGAATTCATGACAGAATTTATAATCTGATACATTGGTTCGTCCCATCCTCAGTTTTTCGTCCGGCTCGTGTACTACCCCCTTTGGCAATGCTGGCAAAATTTTGAACGGACCACGGGGTGGCGTAAGGGCATAATAATTGATCCGATTCCTTATCTGGGTCATAAAATATTGTATGATAGTCTCCATGACCGAATTTATGATCCGATTTAGTGGTTCGATCTATCCTCAGTTTTTCCTCCGGCTCGTGTACAACCCCCTTTGGCAATACTGGCAAAATTTCGAACGGGCCATGGGGAGGCGTAAGGGCATAATTATTGATCCGAGTCTTTCTTAGGGTCATAAAATATTGGATGACAGTCTCCATGACCGAATTTATGATCTGATTCATTGGTTCGACCCATACTATGTTTTTCCTCCGGCTCATGTACCCCATTTGGCAATACTGGCAAAATTTCGAACAGGCCACGGGGTGGCGCGAGGGCAAAATTATTGATCCGATTCTTTCTTAGGTTCATAAAATATTGTATGGCAGTCTCATAGACCGAATTTATGATCCGATTCAGTCGTTCGACCCATCCTCAGTTTTTCCTCCGGCTCGTCTACTACCTCCTTTGGTAATACTGGCAAAATTTCGAACGGGCCACGTGTGGTGTGAGGGACCGAATTTATGATCCGATTCTTTCTTAGGGTCATAAAATATTGTATGGAAGTTTCCTAGGCAGAATTTATGATCCGATACATTGGTTCGACCCATACTCAGTTTTTCCTCTGGCTCGTGTACCCCCTTTAGCCATAAGACCAAAATTTCGAACGCGTCACGGGGTGGCGTGAGGGCATTATTATTGATCCGATTCTTTCTTAGGGTCATAAAATATTGTATGGCAGTCCCCATGACCGAATTTATGATCCGATTCAGTGGTTCGACCCATCCTCAGTTTTTCCTCCGGCTCGTGTACTACCCCTTTGGAAATACTGGCAAAATTTCGAACGGGCCACGAGGTGGCGCGAGGGCATATTTATTAATCCGATTCTTTCTTAGGGTCATAAATTATTGTATGGCAGTCTCATAGACCGAATTTATGATCCGATTCAGTGGTTCGACCCATCCTCAGTTTTTCCTCCGGCTCGTGTACTACCCCCTTTGGTATTATTGGCAAAATTTTGAACAGGCCACGGGGTGGTGTGAGGGACTGAATTCATGATTCGATTCTTTCTTTTGGTCATAAAATATTGTATGGAAGTCTCCTAGACAGAATTTATAATCTGATACATTGGTTCGTCCCATCCTCAGTTTTTCGTCCGGCTCGTGTACTACCCCCTTTGGCAATGCTGGCAAAATTTCGAACGGACCACGGGGTGGCGTATGGGCATAATAATTGATCCGATTCCTTCTCAGGGTCATAAAATATTGTATGGTAGTCTCCATGACCGAATTTATAATCCGATACATTGGTTCGTCCCATCCTCAGTATTTCCTCCGGCTCGTGTACTACCCCCTTTGGCAATACTGGCAAAATTTCGAACGGGCCACGGGGGTGGCGTAAGGGCATAATTATTGATCCGATTCTTTCTTAGAGTTATAAAATATTGGATGACAGTCTCCATGACCGAATTTATGATCTGATTCATTGGTTCGACCCATACTATGTTTTTCCTCCGGCTCATATACCCCCTTTGGCAATACTGGCAAAATTTCGAACGGGCCACGGGGTGGCGCGTGGGCATAATTAATGATCCGATTCTTTCTTAGGTTCATAAAATATTGAATGGCAGTCTCATAGACCGAATTTATGTTCCGATTCAGTCGTTCTACCCATCCTCAGTTTTTCCTCCGGCTCGTGTACTACCCCCTTTGGCAATACTGGCAAAATTTCGAACGGGCCACGGTGTGGTGTGAGGGACCGAATTTATGATCCGATTCTTTCTTAGGGTCATAAAATATTGTATGGAAGTCTCCTAGGCAGAATTTATGATCAGATACATTGGTTCGACCCATACTTAGTTTTTCCTCTGGCTCGTGTACTACCCCCTTTAGTAATACGACCAAAGTTTCGAACGCGCCACGGGGTGGCGTGAGGGCATAATTATTGATCCGTTTCTTTTTTAGGGTCATAAAATATTGTATGGCAGTCCCCATGACCGAATTTATTATCCGATTCAGTGGTTCGATCCATCCTCAGTTTTTCCTCCGGCTCGTGTACTATGCCCTTTGGCAATACTGAAAAAATTTCGAACGGGCCACGCGGTGGCGCGAGGGCATAATTATTGATCCGATTCTTTCTTAGGGTCATAAAATATCGTATGGCAGTCTCATAGACCGAATTTATGATCCGATTCAGTGGTTCGACCCATCCTCAATTTTTCCTCCGGCTCGTGTACTTCCCCCTTTGGCAATACTGGCAAAATTTTGAACAAGCCACGAGGTGTTGTGAGGGACTGAATTCATGATTCGATTCTTTCTTAAGATCATAAAATATTGTATGGAAGCTCCTAGACATAATTTATAATCTGATACATTGGTTCGTCCCATCCTCAGTTTTTCGCCCGGCTCGTGTACTACCCCCTTTGGCAATACTGGCAAAATTTCGAACGGGACATGGGGAGGCGTAAGGGCATAATTATTGATCCGGGTCTTTCTTAGGGTCATAAAATATTGGATGACAGTCTCCATGACCGAATTTATGATCTGATTCATTGGTTCGACCCTTACTATGTTTTTCCTCCGGCTCATATACCCCCTTTGGCAATACTGGCAAAATTTCGAACGGGCCATGGGGTGGCGCGTGGGCATAATTAATGATCCGATTCTTTCTTAGGTTCATAAAATATTGTATGGCAGTCTCATAGACCGAATTTATGATCCGATTCAGTAGTTCTACCCATCCTCAGTTTTTCCTCCGGCTCGTGTACTACCCCCTTTGGCAATACTGGCAAAATTTCGAACGGGCCACGGTGTGGTGTGAGGGACCGAATTTATGATCCGATTCTTTCTTTGGGTCTTAAAATATTGTATGGAAGTCTCTTAGGCAGAATTTATGATCCGATACATTGTTTCGACCCATACTTAGTTTTTCCTCTGGCTCGTGTACTACCCCCTTTTGTAATACGACCAAAATTTCGAATGCGCCACGGGGTGGCGTGAGGGCATAATTATTGATCCGTTTCTTTCTTAGGGTCATAAAATATTGTATGGCAGTCCCCATGACCGAATTTATGATCCGATTCAGTGGTTCGACCCATCCTCAGTTTTTCCTCCGGCTCGTGTACTACCCTCTTTGGCAATACTGGCAAAATTTCGAACGTGCCACGCGGTGGCGCGAGGTCATAATTATTGATCCGATTCTTTCTTAGGGTCATAAAATATTGTATGGCAGTCTCATTGACCGAATTTATGATCCGATTCAGTTGTTCGACCCATCCTTAGTTTTTCCTCCGGCTCGTGAACTACCCCCTTTGGCGATACAGGCAAAATTTCGAACGGGCCACGGTGTGGTGTGAGGGACCGAATTTATGATCCAATTCTTTCTTAGGGTCATAAAATATTGTATGGAAGTCTCCTAGGCAGAATTTATGATCCGATACATTGGTTCGACCCATACTCAATTTTTCCCCTGGCTCGTGTACTACCCCATTTGGCAATACGACCAAAATTTAGAACGCGCCACGGGGTGGCGTGAGGGCATAATTATTGATCCGGTTCATTCTTAGGTTCATAAAATATTGTATGGCACTCTCCATGACCGAATTTATGATCCGATTCAGTGGTTCGACCCATCCTTAGTTTTTCCTCCGGCTCGTGTACTACCCCCTTTGGCAATACGGAAAAAATTTCGAACAGGCCACGCGGTGGCGTGAGGGCATAATTATTGATCCGATTCTTTCTTAGGGTCATAAAATATTGTATGGCAGTCTCATAGACCGAATTTATGATCCGATTCAATCGTTCTACCCATCCTCAGTTTTTCCTCCGGCTCGTGTACTACCCCCTTTGGCAATACTGGCAAAATTTCGAATGGGCCACGGTGTGGTGTGAGGGACCGAATTTATGATCCGATTCTTTCTTAGGGTCATAAAATATTGTATGGAAGTCTCCAAGGCAGAATTTATGATCCGATACATTGGTTCGACCCATACTTAGTTTTTCCTCTGGCTCGTGTACTACCCCCTTTTGTAATACGACCAAAAATTCGAATGCGCCACGGGGTGGCGTGAGGGCATAATTATTGATCCGTTTCTTTCTTAGGGTCATAAAATATTGTATGGCAGTCCCCATGACCGAATTTATGATCCGATTCAATGGTTCGACCTATCCTCAGTTTTTCCTCCGACTCGTGTACTAACCACTTTGGCAATACTGGCGAAACTTCGAACGTCCCACGCGGTGGCGCGAGGGCATAATTATTGATCCGATTCTTTCTTAGGGTCATAAAATATTGTATGGCAGTCTCATAGACCGAATTTATGATCCGATTCAGTCGTTCGACCCATCCTTAGTTTTTCCTCCGGCTCGTGTACTACCCCCTTTGGCGATACTGGCAAAATTTCGAACGGGCCACGGTGTGGTGTGAGGGACCGAATTTATGATCCGATTCTTTCTTAGGGTCATAAAATATTGTATGAAAGTCTCCTAGGCAGAATTTATGATCTGATACATTGGTTCGACCCATACTTAGTTTTTCCTCTGGCTCGTGTATTACCCCCTTTGGCAATACGACCAAAATTTAGAACGCTCCACGGGGTGGCGTGAGGGCATAATTATTTATCCGATTCATTCTTAGGTTCATAAAATATTGTAAGGCACTCTCCATGACCGAATTTATGATCCGATTCAGTGGTTCGACCCATCCTCAGTTTTTCCTCCGGCTCGTGTACTACCCCATTTGACAATACTGAAAAAATTTCGAACGGGCCACGCGGTGGCGTGAGGGCATAATTATTGATCCGATTCTTTCTTAGGGTTATAAAATATTGTATGGCAGTCTAATAGACCGAATTTATGATCCGATTCAGTGGTTCGACCCATCCTCAGTTTTTCCTCCGGCTCGTGTTCTACCCCCTTTGGCATTACTGGCAAAATTTTGAACAGGCCACGGGGTGGTGTGAGGGACTGAATTCATGATTCGATTCTTTCTTAGGGTAATAAAATATTGTATGGAAGTCTCCTAGACAGAATTTATAATCTGATACATTGGTTCGTCCCATCCTCAGTTTTTCATCCGGCTCGTGTACTACCCCCTCTGGCAATACTGGCAAAATTTCGAACGGACCGCAGGGTGGCGTAAGGGCATAATTATTGATCCGATTCCTTCTCTGGGTCATAAAATATTGTATGGAAGTCTCCATGACCGAATTTATGATCCGATTCAGTGGTTCGATCTATCCTCAATTTTTCCACCGGCTCGTGTACTACCCCCTTTGGCAATACTGGCAAAATTTCGAACGGGCCATGGGGAGGCGTAATTGCATAATTATTGATCCGAGTCTTTCTTAGGGTCATAAAATATTGTATGACTGTCTCCATGACCGAATTTATGATCTAATTCATTGGTTCGACCCATACTATGTTTTTCCTCCGGCTCATGTACCCCCTTTGGCAATACTGGCAAAATTTCGAACGGGCCACGGGGTGGCGCGAGGGCATAATTATTGATCCGATTCGTTCTTAGGTTCATAAAATATTGTATGGCAGTCTCATAGACTGAATTTATGATCCGATTCAGTGGTTCGACCCATCCTCAGTTTTTCCACCGGCTCGTGTACTACCCCCTTTGGCAATACTGACAAAATTTCGAACGGGCTACACGGTGGCGTGAGGGCATAATTATTGATCCGATTCTTTCTTAGGGTCATAAATTATTGTATGGAAGTCTCATAGACTGAATTTATGATCCGATTCAGTGGTTCGACCCAACCCTAGTTTTTCCTCCGGCTCGTGTACTACCCCCTTTGTCAATACTGGCAAAATTTTGAATAGGCCACGGGGTGGTGTGAGGGACTGAATTCATGATTCGATTCTTTCTTAGGGTCATAAAATTTTGTATGGAAGCTCCTAGACAGAATTTATAATCTGATACATTGGTTCGTCCCATCCTCAGTTTTTCGTCCGGCTCGTGTACTACCCCCTTTGGCAATACTGGCAAAATTTTGAACGGGCCATGGGGAGGCGTAAGGGCATAATTATTGATCCGAGTCTTTCTTAGGGTCATAAAATATTGTATGACAGTCTCCATGACCGAATTTATGATCTGATTCATTGGTTCGACCCATACTATGTTTTTCCTCCGGCTCATATACCCCCTTTGGCAATACTGGCAAAATTTCAAACGAGCCATTGGGTGGCGCGAGGGCATAACTATTGATCCGATTCTTTCTTAGGTTCATAAAATATTGTATGGCAGTCTCATAGACCGAATTTATGATCCGATTCAGTCGTTCGACCCATCCTCAGTTTTTCCTCTGGCACGTGTACTACCCCCTTTGGCAATACTGGCAAAATTTTGAACAGGCCACGGGGTGGTGTGAGGGACTGAATTAATGATTCGATTATTTCTTAGGGTCATAAAATATTGTATGGAAGTCTCCTAGACAGAATATATAATCCGATACATTTGTTCGCCCCATCCTCAGTTTTTCGTCTGGCTCGTGTACTACCCCCTTTGGCAATACTGGCAAAATTTCGAACGGACCACGGGGTGGCGTAAGGGCATAATTATTGATCCGATTCCTTCTCAGGGTCATAAAATATTGTATGGTAGTCTCCATGACCGAATTTATGATCCGATTCCGTGGTTTGATCCATCCTCAGTTTTTCCTCCGGCTCGTGTACTACCCATTTTGGCAATACTGGCAAAATTTCGAACGGGCCACGGGGTGGCGTAAGGGCATATTTATTGATCCGAGTCTTTCTTAGGGTTATAAAATATTGTATGACAGTCTCCATGACCGAATTTATGATCTGATTCATTGGTTCGACCCATACTATGTTTTTCCTCCGGCTCATGTACCCCGTTTGGCAATACTGGCATAATTTCGAACGGGCCACGGGGTGGCGTGAGGGCATAATTATTAATCTGATTCTTTCATAGGTTCATAAAATATTGTATGGCAGTCTCCATGACCGAATTTATGATCCGATTCAGTGGTTCGACCCATCCTCAGTTTTTCCTCCGGCTCGGGTACTACCCCCTTTGGCAATACTGGAAAAATTTCGAACGGGCCACGCGGTGACGTGAGGGCATAATTATTGATCCGATTCTTTCTTAGGGTCATAAAATATTGTATGGCAGTCTAAAAGACCGAATTTATGATTCGATTCAGTGGTTCGACCCATCCTCAGTTTTTCCACCGGCTCGTGTACTACCCCCTTTGGCAATACAGGCAAAATTTTGAACAGGCCACGGGGTGGTGTGAGGGACTGAATTCATGATTCGATTCTTTCTTAGGGTCATAAAATATTGTATGGAAGCTCCTAAACAGAATTTATAATCTGATACATTGGTTCGTCCCATCCTCAGTTTTTCGTCCGGCTCGTGTACTACCCCCTTTGGCAATACTGGCAAAATTTCGAACGGACCACGGGGTGGCGAATGGGCATAATTATTGATCCGATTCCTTCTCAGGGTCATAAAATATTGTATGGTAGTCTCCATGACCGAATTTATGATCCGATTCAGTGGTTCGACCCATCCTCAGTTTTTCCATCTGCTCGTGTACTACCCCATTTGGCAATACTGACAAAATTTTGAACGGGCAACGCGGTGGCGTGAGGGCATAATTATTGATCCGATTCCTTCTCAGGGTCATAAAATATTGTATGGTAGTCTCCATGACCGTATTTATGATCCGATTCAGTGGTTCGATCCATCCTCAATTTTTCCTCCGGCTCGTGTACTACCCCCTTTGGCAATACTGGCAAAATTTCGAACGGGCCATCGGGAGGCGTAAAGGCATAATTTTTGATCCGAGTCTTTCTATGGGTCATAAAATATTGTATGACAGTCTCCATAACCGAATTTATGATCTGATTAACTGGTTCGACCCATACTATGTTTTTTCTCCGGCTCATCTACCCCTTTTGGCAATACTGGCAAAATTTCGAACGGGCCATGGGGTGGCGCGAGGGCATAATTATTGATCTGATTCTTTCTTAGGTTCATAAAATATTGTATGGCAGTCTCATAGACCGAATTTATGATCCGATTCAGTCGTTCGACCCATCCTCAGTTTTTCCTCCGGCTCGTGTACTACCCCCTTTGGCAATACTGGCAAAATTTCGAATTGGCCACGGTGTGGTGGGAGGGACCGAATTTATGATCCGATTCTTTCTTAGGGTCATAAAATACAGTATGGAAGTCTCCAAGGCAGAATTTATGATCCGATACATTGGTTCGACCCATACTCAGTTTTTCCTCTGGCTCGTGTACTACCCCCTTTAGCAATACGACCAAAATTTAGAACGCGCCACGGGGTGGCGTGAGGGCATAATTATTGATCCGATTCTTTCTTTGGGTCATAAAATATTGTATGGCGGTCCCCATGACCGAATTTATGATCCGATTCAGTGGTTCGACCCATCCTCAGTTTTTCCTCAGGCTCGTGTACTACCCCTTTGGCAATACTGTTAAAATTTCGAACGGGCCACGCGGTGGCACGAGGGCATAATTATTGATCCGATTCTTTCTTAGGGTCATAAAATATTGTATGGTAGTCTCAAAGACTGAATTTATGATCCGATTCAGTGGTTCGACACATCCTTAGTTTTTCGTCTGGCTCGTGTACTACCCACTTTGGCAATACTGGCAAAATTTCGAACGGACCACGGGGTGGCGTAAGGGCATAATTATTGATCCGATTCCTTCTCAAGGTCATAAAATATTGTATGGTAGTCTCCATGACCGAATTTATGATCCGATTCAGTGGTTCGATCCATCCTCAGTTTTTCTCCGGCTCGTGTACTACCCCCTTTGGCAATACTGGCAAAATTTCGAACGGGCCACGGGGTGGCGTAAGGGCATATTTATTGATCCGAGTCTTTCTTAGGGTCATAAAATATTGTATGACAGTCTCCATGACCGAAGTTATGATCTGATTCATTGGTTCGACCCATACTATGTTTTTCCTCCGTCTCATGTACCCCCCTTTGGCAATACTGGCAGAATTTCGAACGGGCCAAGGGGTGGCGTGAGAGCATAATTATTAATCTAATTCTTTGATAGGTTCATAAAATATTGAATGGCAGTCTCCATGACCGAATTTATGATCCGATTTAGTGGTTCGACCCATCCTCTGTTTTTCCTCCGGCTAGTGTACTACCCCCTGTGGCAATACTGGAAAAATTTCGAACGGGCCACGCGGTGGCGGGAGGGCATAATTATTGATTCGATTCTTTCTAAGGGTTATAAAATATTGTATGGCAGTCTAAAAGACCGAATTTATGATCCGATTCAATGGTTCGACCCATCCTCAGTTTTTTCCCCGGCTCGTGTACTACATTCTTTGGCAATACTGGCAAAATTTTGAACAGGCCACGGGGTGGTGTGAGGGACTAAATTCATGATTCGATTCTTTCTTAGGGTCATAAAATATTGTATGGAAGTCTCCTAGACAGAATTTATAATCTGATACATTGGTTCGTCCCATCCTCAGTTTTTCGTCCGGCTCGTGTACTACCACCTTTGGTAATACTGGCAAAATTTCGAACGGACCACGGGGTGGCGTAAGGGCATAATTATTGATCCGATTCCTTCTCAGGGTCATAAAATATTATATGGTAGTCTCCATGACTGAATTTATGATCCGATTCAGTGGTTCGACCCATCCTCAGTTTTTCCTCCGGCTCGTGTACTACCCCCTTTGGCAATACTGTTAAAATTTTGAACGGGCCACGCTGTGGCACGAGGGCATAATTATTGATCCGATTCTTTCTTAGGGTCATAAAATATTGTACGACAGTCTCAAAGACTGAATTTATGATCCGATTCAGTGGTTCGACACATCCTCAGTTTTTCGCCTGGCTCGTGTACTACCCCCTTTGGCAATACAGGCAAAATTTCGAACGGACCACGGGGTGGCGTAAGGGCATAATTATTGATCCGATTCCTTCTCAAGGTCATAAAATATTGTATGGTAGTCTCCATGACCGAATTTATGATCCGATTCAGTGGTTCGATCCATCCTCAGTTTTTCCTCCGGCTCGTGTACTGGCAAAATTTGAATACTAGCAAAATTATGCGAGTCTTTCTTAGGGTTAATAAATATTGTATGACAGTCTCCATGACCGAATTTATGATTTGATTCATTGGTTCAACCCATACTATGTTTTTCCTCCGGCTCATGTACCCCCTTTGACAATACTGGCAAAATTTCGAACGGGCCACGGGGTGGCGCGAGGGCATAATTATTGATCCGATTCTTTCTTAGGTTCATAAAATATTGTATGGCAGTCTCATAGACCGAATTTATGATCCGATTCAGTCGTTCTACCCATCCTTAGTTTTTCCTCCGGCTCGTGTACTACCCCCTTTGTCAATACTGGCAAAATTTCTAACGAGCCACGGTGTGGTGTGAGGGACCGAATTTATGATCCGATTCTTTCTTAGGTTCATAAAGTATTGTATGGAAGTCTCCTAGGCAGAATTTATGATCCGATACATTGGTTCGACCCATACTCAGTTTTTCCCCTGGCTCGTGTACTACCCCCTTGGCAATACGACCAAAATTTCGAACGCGCCACGGGGTGGCGTGAAGGCATAATTATTGATCCGATTCTTTCTTTGGTTCATAAAATATTGTATGGCAGTCTCCATTACCGAATTTATGATCCGATTCAGTGGTTTGACCCACCCTAAGTTTTTCCTCCGGCTCGTGTACGACCCCCTTAGGCAATACTGGCAAAATTTCGAACGGGCCACGGGGTGTCGTGAGGGCATAATAATTGATCCGATTCTTTCTTAGGGTCATAAAATATTGTATGGTAGTCTCCATGACCGAATTTATGATCCGATTAAGTGGTTCGATCCATCCTCAGTTTTTCCTCCGGCTCGTGTACTACCCCTTATGGCAATACTGTCAAAATTTCGAACGGGCCACGGGGAGGCGTGAGGCCATAATTATTGATCCGATTCTTTCTTAGGGTCATAAAATATTGTATGGCAGTCTCCATAACCGAATTTATGACCTGATTCAGTGGTTCGACCCATACTCTGTATTTCCTCCGGCTCATGTACCCCCTTTGGCAATACTGGCAAAATTTCGAACGGGTCACGGGGTGGCGTAAGTGCATAATTATTGATTCGATTCTTTCTTAGGGTCATAAAATATTGTATGGCAATCTCATAGACCGAATTTATGATCCGATTCAGTGGTTCGACCCATCCTCAGTTTTTCCTCCGGCTCGTGTACTACCCTTTGGCAATACTAGCAAAATTTCGAACGAGCCACGAGGTGGTGGGAGGGGCCGAATTTATGATCCGATTCTTTCTTAGGGTCATAAAATATTGTATGGCCGTCTCCATGACCGAATTTATGATCTGATTCAGTTGTTTGATCCATCCTAAGTTTTTCCTCCGGCTTGTGTACGACCCCCTTTGGTAACACTGGCAAAATTTCGAACGGGCCACGGGGTGGCGTGAGGGCATAATTATTGATCCTATTCTTTCTTAGGGTCATAAAATATTGTATGCAGTCTCCATGACCGAATTTATGATCCGATTCAGTGGTTCGACCCATCCTCAGTTTTTCGTCCGGTTTGTGTACTACCCCCTTTGGCAATAATGGCAAAATTTCAAACGGACCACTGGGTGGCGTAAGGGCATAATTATTGATCCGATTCCTTCTCAGGGTCATAAAATATTGTATGGTAGTCTCCATGACCGAATTTATGATCCGATTCAGTGGTTCGATCCATCCTCAGTTTTTCCTCCGGCTCGTGTACTACCCCCTTTGGCAATACTGGCAAAATTTCGAACGGGCCACGGGGTGGCGTAAGGGCATAATTATTGATCCGATTCTTTCTTAGGGTCATAAAATATTGTATGACAGTCTCCATGACCGAATTTATGATCTGATTCATTGGTTCGACCCATACTATGTTTTTCCTCCGGCTCATGTACCCCCTTTGGCAATACTGGCAAAATTTCGAACGGGTCACGGGGTGGCGTGAGGGCATAATTATTGATCCGATTCTTTCTTAGGTTCATATAATACTGTATGGCAGTCTCATAGACCGAATTTATGATTCGATTCAGTCGTTCGACCCATCCTCAGTTTTTCCTCCGGCTCGAGTACTACCCCCTTTGGCAATACTGGCAAAATTTCGAACGGGCCACGGTGTGGTGTGAGGTACCGAATTTATGATCCGATTCTTTCTTAGGGTCATAAAATATTGTTTGGAAGTCTCCTAGGCAGAATTTATGATCCGATAGATTGGTTCGACCCTTTGACAATACGACCAAAATTTCGAACGTGCCACGGGGTGGCGTGAGGGCATAATTATTGATCCGTTTCTTTCTTAGGGTCATAAAATATTGTATGCAGTCTCTATGACCGAATTTATGATCCGATTCAGTGGTTCGACCCATCCTCAGATTTTCGTCCAGCTCGTGTACTACCCCCTTTGGCAATACTGGCAAAATTTCAAACGTGCCACGCGGTGGCGTGAGGGCATAATTAGTGATCCGATTCTTTCTTAGGGTCATAAAATATTGCATGGCAGTCTCATAGACCGAATTTATGATCCGATTCAGTGGTTCGACCC